>NC_064304.1:41110176-41415676 GCF_023373825.1 Bactrocera dorsalis | reverse complement strand
CCAGTCAAAACCAAGTAAAAGATCCATAAAAAATGGAACAATCAAGGGTATTAAAGCTTTGGCTTTTCTTGTTGTTCAGCAATTAAGGACAAATTGGTGGTGCTAAGCGAATGTACTAAAAAAAATGTTTAAAAGCTGCTGAGAAAGAGCTTAAATTAATTTTAGGAATAACACTTACTTTTTCATTAGAAATATATGGTGTTTATTATTTTTTGTTAAGTATATTGTTATTGAGTGCCAACTTCTATCATTCTAATAAAAAATTATCATTCTAATAAAAAACTATTTATTTGTTATACTTTAGACAGAAAATTTAATAGAATTTTTTTAATGTATGTATGTATTCAATACATTTTCTAGATTGATGAATCCTCGCTTCATTTACTGATGTTCTAACGAAGATGGCTAAAGAAGGAACTGAACCAATTTTATGATTTCAAGCCATACTGTCTTGAAGTAATTATTGCAACAGCATTATCATACTAAACCTAATACATACAACGATCACGAAGCGTAGAAATAAAAACACACAAAATGGGGGAAAACGTACAGTGTCCGGTATGCACACTGTTCCTGCATGCTGGCATGAATCTCTCAGATCATTTGGAGACACATCCTAAAGAGCAAGTGATTAAGGCACTTGTGCAAATGACCATTTCGGGGAGTGGTGGTAGCGCTGCTAGTACTGCACTGGCCGCGTCCTTAAGTGGCGGTAGTGCACCCAAAGCTGATCCGGATGAAAAGCCAGTTCCCACCACGATATCAACTGATTCAGATGCAACCAGCAATTCGGCGACGAGTGGCACATCCAATTTTGCAGTTAATGACACAGCTCAAATTAGCAGTCAGAGTTTTGCAAATGCGTTTTGTGGCATATCAGCAATAAATAAACCGTCGATAACTGCAAGCGCTCCTTCTACATCAGCGACGTTAAGAGCGTCAGTTGATGTAGCGGCAAACGCAAACAATAAGAAGTTAGAGAATAAAAGGGAGATCAAAACTGACCCCGGTAGTCTAAGCGATAAAGTTCAAGTGTCTGTCACAACGGCAGTGGCTGCCAACGGTATTGGGCAAGTGCAGTTACCCGGCCAATTTGATGATTATGCGGCTAATAGATACCACCAAATGCAACAAAAACAATTAGCAACCAGTCAATTAGAGCAGCGACACCAGCAACAACAACAACAGCAAAAGAATCAACTGCAAAAACCAAAATCGCACATGGATAGTGCAAGTGCACACATAGAAATTGCACAGCAGCGCAATATTTTGCCACCACCACCTCCACCAATGGCAGCTATGCCACTAGTGGTCGGTCAAGTGCCAAACAAATTATTACATCAATCACATTCAAACAATTTATTTGCAAGCAATGCTGCCCCACACCGTCACATACAAATGCATCCGATCCAACAGCCGCACCAACAGCTCCAACATCAGTATCAACAACAACAACATGCTCACAATCAGCAACAACAACAGCAGCAGCAACAGAACTTGAAAATATATTATTCAACTGCTTTGCCAACACCACCGCCCACGGTAAGTTTGCAATGTATGTGTTCTTTATTCCTCATTCGATTATTTTTGGTAATTTCATTTTCAGCTGTTTCCATTCCACGCGTCGACACAACTGCAACATCAGAAACCACCGCCCGCTTATGGCACAGCGATAAGTCAAATTCGATCTCAAAATAACCAAAACAAAAACAAACATGCCACTACAGATAAAAACCACATACAACAACAACATCAGCAACTGCAACAACAGCATCATCAGCAGCTAACACGCCAAATACAACAACGTGTCACAATGCATGCCACACAATCACAGGCATTGGCGAATTGTACGCCATCGCTGCAACAACTCCACCAGCATCACCAACAACACACACTTGCAAATATACCAACTGCAAACGCAAAAGCTACCATGGCTGCGAAACCAACGGAATTGCTTCCGCCACCGCCACCACCCACACGCACACCAACCAACTTGCACCAGCTTCACCAACAACAATTGCCACATACATTGTCACATTTCGGCGCTCCGGTCAAAGCTGTGCCAACCGTACAACAACGAGTTGCAACAGATGACATTGATGCCAGCACCACAGCAACAAGTCAAACGCTTCCTCCATCAACGACTGTAACTGCATCGGCAGCAGCCAACACACCAGCCATTGTTACCATGTCATCGTCACCAGGCATGCGCCAAATCGCTTCGCCATACAATTCATTGCTGATGACAGCTGTGCAGTCTCCTTCGTCGTCTTCAGTGTTACGTTACGCAGAATCACCCGTGGCGCATTATTTGGAACGCGACAACGGCGATTTTATAGTTCAGGAAACACCGAAGCACATTGTGGAATGCGTTGAGAAGGACAATGGTGAATTTTCGGTAATCGAGCGTATATATCAGTCGCCATTAAGCGTGTTACATATACACGAAGACAATGAGAAAGAAGACGATGATGATGATGATGATGCAGATAGCGATAACGGTGATATTAAAGACAACGATAGCAAGAAGGTTTCAACACTCGATGACACTGCGAAAGCAAACGAAGTCATACCCATGGATATCGAATGCGAAGAAAATCTCTCAGACGAGCAGTTACGGAAAGCTAACAAATCTCAAATGAATGTGAGTGCGCAAGTAAAAGAAGCAGAAACGAGTAGCAATAAGAGCACTGCATCAGCTGATGGTAAGGTACAAACAAAAATATACGGTAGTGATAAATCAGATGTGGCAAGCGCCAGTAGCAGCAGCAACACGAATACAAATTGCGATAGAACAACACCACAACATTGTGCAACTTCGAGTGCTGCCCATGGGGACGTTAGCAGCGAGCCAAGTGCGTCATCGAATTCGAGTGCAAATATTGATAACGAATCGAACATGTTGCCGAGCTGCTCCACAACAAATGCCAACCAATCTAATTCGGCGGGTACAGCGCGCAAACGTAGCTCCAAAAACACTATTACAGTGCTGAGTGATGTGCAGCTAAATTTAGATGAATACCTCGATTTGGTCGGTAATATAATAGCGTCGAGTAAAATAACAGCGAAGAGTAATACACTACCGGGCACGTTGCCCATACCTTTGCTCAAAGTTGAAAAGGAAGAGCCACCCGATGACGACTACGAAGTACCGACTCCGCAACCGGAACATGAGCAACACAAGTTCGCTGAACGAAAGCAAGAGTTTTTCGAAACACAAAAACCGCTTAACGATTTTCAAGCATCAACTGTAATTGAACCACCTACAATCGCCAACAACAAAAATGAGACTGAAAAAATAGTTGAAAATAATTGTAGTAGCAATAAGGTTAGAATAAATGACAGTAGTGAAAATGTAAAAACCGCTGACAATGCCGCTATGCCGGCAACATCAGCCACTGGCACGGCGATGTGTTCGAGTCACGTGACTAGTGTTATACGCATGGCAACAACTAGTCAACAACAGCAGACGCAAAAAGATATGGCGCAGCAACCAACGACTGCTTCGGATGCAACGGGAACACAGTCAGGAAGTATGTTTGACAACGAGGCTGCGTTAGCAGCCCAATCACAAGTAACATCAATAATTATTCAAGATTTGTCACGTCAACATATTATACAACTGCAAGATGAGCAACACGCGCTTAATCAACCGCGTCCACTTCATCCCATGGAAGACATACATGGTTTGTCGCAAACGCAAATGGATCATACTTCCAAAGTAGAAGGGCAATCACCGTTGCATACACGAGCGCCAACTTCAACCACACTGCCAGCGCAGAAAAGAGGCCCAAAGAAGCTGATTATCAAGCCAAAAGCAACAAAGACTGATGCAAATGCTAACCTCAACAGCAACAACATCAATTCCAATTGCAACCGGAATGTGGATGTTAAAGATATAAATAGTCAAATAATCATTGAAGAAGCACTTTGCGAACAACCAACAACTTCGACAAAAGCACAAATGGAAATGCAAGAGAAAATCCGTCAGTCACAGCAAGACAAAGAGCAGCCCTCGCATCATACAATAGCACAGAAATTGATTAAAAGTGAACCGAGTTCCTCAGCCTACGACAGCAATACAAATAGAATCAGCATCAATGGCAACCAAAATTTGGGCCATAGCATACTTGAGAATCATCTAACCTCAAATGTTGATAACACAGGTGCACCCATTATACAATGCAAGACCGAACAAGTGGGCGGTCTGCAAGAAGCACCAACAAACTTTCTACAACCTTTCAAAGAGGAAGATAAAGACGGTAGCAATTCCAACGACAATGCAGCGACTGATGATGCGCGCGTCTTGTTGGACTTCGCTAATTCGAAGAAACACGAGGCACCGCACAACGTCGCAACCAATTTTCTCTCTGCCACTTCGATCTTCTCGAACACCGCAAACAAAGTGAATGCACCAAAGCCAGCAACGTTGCACCCTAACAGCAATACCAGCAGCACCGAGTCACATGCCGCCTTGCGTTGCGAAGACGAATTCATAGCACACGATGATGTGCAAGAGGTAGTCATTTCGTCGTCATATTCTCAGTCGCAATCAGCCTCAGATGTACCCACCAGTGCTACCAGTAGCACCACCACTTCGCACGTGAGAGACTTGAATCTGGTGCAGCAACAGCAGCAACAACAACAGCAACAGCATCATCACCAACAGCTGCAACACCAACAACAGCAACAGCAACAACAACACCTGCACCACAACTTCACCGATTATCCGTTCAGTTTTCTTTACGGCCACGGTGGCAGCGTGAGTGGCGCAGGCAGCGGCTTACAAGCAGCTGACAGCAAAGGCGGCAATTTCTCTGCCATTTACCAGCAGGCCGCACAAGACGCCACCACTGCAGCAACGCTTGCATCCGGCAGCAATACCATACACACCGATGACTCGACCAGCTCCACGCAACAGCAACAAACACATACCAGCCACTTTGGTGGCGTGCATGGCGGCACCGGTGAAATGGGCAGCACTGCATCGCATTGGTATCACCATGCATTGGCCACGGCTAATGCTGATTTCGAAGCGGCGCTGGCCGTGGACTGCAATGCCGCTGTCGACGGCGGTGATGTGGGTAAATACTTGGATCTCGATACTTGTAAGCGTGAGGTTTTAGTTGGCATGCCTGGTGCGCCATCTTCAACTTCGTCATCGTTTGCTGCTGCCACAGAGAGTAGCTTGGCTGGCGGTTGCACGGCTGATGCGCTGAACATACGCACGGATGAAAAGATGCCGGCTAAGGGCGAGATTTCCGGACAAGAGAGTAACTGCGACATTGAAAACTCCTGGAGTCAACCGGTGAGTAGAGGGGAATTGATATAAAAACAATTCGAAACCTTAAGCTTCTGGTGCTGTTTATTCCGCACTGGTTTAATGTTTGCTTGAATTTTTAATCAATTAAATTTTTATTTTGTTATTTAGATGTGTGGCGAGATTTCTGCGCGCTTTTTCAAAACCACCTTTCCCGGCATATTCCAGCATGAGAATGGTTGGAACCATGACGAGTATTTCACTGTACAGGATTTGAGCGCCTCAGCTGCGGCAAGTGGTGCGGCAACTGGTGCGGCACCATCTAACCGTTCAGGCAAAAGGTCAGCATATATTTTTGCAACCCATATCTGATTTTTATTTATATTTTATACATATTTTTGTCTACTTCGATTAGCTTCGATTTTCGTCTTCCTTTGGAAGCAACTACCTCAGCTGCAGCAAATGCCACCGGCAGCGGCAATAGTAATTTCCAGCTATTCGCCCGACACACTGATGTCTTACCATCCACATCAACATCGAACAAGAAGAAACGAAAGCGGGACAGCCATGGTGGTAGTGGCACTGCCTCTGGCCGAGTTGAAAAGGCGACTGTGTCGCGTGTTCAACCAACCGCCACAATTACGTCACAACAGTTATTATTCCCCCAGCCACAAAGCAGCCAACAACTGCAGGCACATGAACAGCTACAACAGTTAAGTCAAAATGCCGAATCTGCATCGTCATCAGCGGCCGCTGCTGCCGCTACCAACGGCACCGCTTCACTGGGCGCAGACCAAAGGCGACAGCGCAAGAAAGTCTATCAGTGTACACATTGCACGGCAGAGTTTCCCAAACTGAAAGATCGCAATTCACATATGATACTGCAACACAACTATGTGCGTCAGAATCGGCGCTTGATATGCGTGCAACGCCCGGATGCTGCTGCGGCGGCGCCTGATGCCATACCTTCGTCATCTAACGCCGTCCCTGGCGGTGTGGACAATGTGGTAGTCGTAAATATGGCCGAAGGTTGCAGTAGTTCACTTGTGCGTTCCGATAGCATGGAATTCCTGGAGGATTCGAAACAGGACATTGTCAAAATTGAGGTAGACAATGCCTATCAGCCATTAGCTGCGGCACCAGCTGCCTCTACGTCAACTGGCAACAGTGAGAGTGTTGACGCCAAGCCAGAGCTAGTTGATGACAAGCAGGGTATGGCATTATTGCCCACAAGTAATGCAAACATAGCCGGCGATGTTGGTGATATTGCCGGCGACGCACTGGATACAAAGCCGCTATTGCAACCACTGGCGATGACCACACCAGCCACTAAATTGGCGGCGCTTTACCGCATGTTGGTTTCCTACAATATTTCGACACTGAAAGATAGCCATAACCTAAGTGAAATGGAGCAGAAACTCATTGAACAATCGATCTTTTTCTGTTATGTGTGCCGGCGCAATTTCACTTCGGTCAAATTGTACGATGCACATCTAAGCGAGCATCCCGCCCAATGCTTTACGTGTGGCAAAACGTTTCAACGTTGGAAGAATTTCTCACTGCACTTGAAACGCCACTTGGGCTGGAAGGAATTCGGTTGTAATGTGTGTGAGAAAAAGTTCGTGGTGCGCAGCGCGTTGGTGGAACATATGCGCATGCACACCGGACATACGCCACTCAAGTGCAAAGTATGCGGTAAGTTTCCAAACTTTTGTTTTTTTGGCTCTACTCTACTTGGGCGTCACCTAATACTAAATTAATATTTTTGTGTTGTAGGAAAATACTTCAAACGCTATTCGAATTTGACGCAGCATCGTAAGCGGCACGGCAAGCAAATCATAAGGAAGAAGGAGTATGTTTGCCATTGCGGTGAGGTGTTGCCATCGAAGGCGCGCTTCCTGTGGCACAAGGAGACACACGATGCCAAGCCGAAATGTTGTCCATACTGTTGTGATCGCTTCGTGCACGCGAACTCCTTGCGCCGCCACATACGTTTGGCGCACTCCGATAAGTTCGATTATGCCGAGCCGATGGAGTGTCCCCTGTGCAAGCAAACCTTTGCCAAATCCTCCATCAAGGCACACATGGCCACACATTCGATGGACACACAACATGACTGTGCAATTTGCAATAAATCCTTCTCCACCAAATGGAATTTGAAGATACACTCTTGGGTGCATGCCAATCGCACATCGAAACCATTCAAATGTGAACACTGCCCCAAGGCGTTTGTGCGCGAGGTCGATTTCAAGAATCACATGAATGCACACAAGCAAATTAAGCCGTACACATGCGAGTATTGTGGCTGCAAATTCATCAGGAAATACAATTATATGCGGCATCGGCGCGAACATCACGGCAATAAGAAGTTCACCTGTGACCTGTGCAAAAAGTCCTTCCATCGGCATTACTATCTTATCGAACATCGACGCATACACACAGGCGAGCGGCCATTTCAGTGTACCATATGCGGCAAAAGTTCCACAACGAAGACAAATCATAACAAACACTTGAAAATACATCATTCGCGCGATCCCTTCACCGTCGAGGCGTAAAGTGGTTTGGTAGCACTTTAGTAATAATAGTTATATTGAGAAGGCGTGGCAAACTGCTGGGAGTTAGTAGAAATTGTTTGTGGCGTATCATGGTTTTAAGAAAGTTTTTCTCCCTTAATATCTACGTGTATGTGTCTGTAATTTAAATGAGTATTATAAATATTACTGAATTAATGAATAACGAATTAATGCGGT
This sequence comes from Bactrocera dorsalis, assembly GCF_023373825.1. Classification (NCBI taxonomy): domain Eukaryota; kingdom Metazoa; phylum Arthropoda; class Insecta; order Diptera; family Tephritidae; genus Bactrocera; species Bactrocera dorsalis. The sequence continues at coordinate 41,407,666 of NC_064304.1, read as the reverse complement.
AAGTAGTTGTTTAGGCTAATATTTACATATATATATGTATGTGTTGAAGCAAGCAAGCAGAGTGTTAAAGCAATACATAAAAAATATAGATGTGTAAGCCATTTTCAGATGGAATTCGCTTTAAATAAGTTAAGTTCACTAGCATACTAATTTGCCAAATGCAAGCATGAATTATTTTATGAAAATCTTTTATGATTTCTCAAGTATTGGCAAAAATGTTGATAATTTTTCCAATATGGTTTAATGAAACAATTTTTTATAGTTTAAAGAAAACCTTTTTTAGGTTAAAGAATTTTTTTTTTTTATAGTTTAAAGAAAAATTTTTCTTTTTAGTTTAAATAAAAAAATTGTTTTCCTCTTAGTTTGTAATTTGCTAATGAACGTTTCGAGTCTCAAACTTGACTTTATTTTATAACCTAAATTAGTAAGTCTAAACACTAACAAAATTTTTAACTTGTTTTAGAATATATCATCAGCTGCATCGAAGCTGGGCATGCATTAGCGGTACATTTGATATGTGATTTTGTTTTTACGCAATTTAAATTTAATTTGGTTACATAATGTGCTCAATGTGCATGCAGTTTTTGGAGAAATATAGGTTTTGATTGCAAAAACACGCCATTTGATAGCCTTTCATGCTTGAAATTTACTTGCGGTGCAAGTAATTTAGTTTTAGGAGATTTTGAATTACAATTGAAAACAAAAAACTTAAATATTCAACTGATATAACAAAGAAAAAAGAACTAAATTATATAACAAAAAAAAATGTAAGGAGAAATTTGGTCAGATAATAATTCCAACTTTGACTTAAAGCTAATTTTTTTATTCTTATATAATTAAAATAAATTTATTTTTTTAATTTTCGATTTAGTTTCATTTTTTTTAAATTTTTTTTTCTTAATTCTTTTTTAATTTTTTTCTTAATTTTTTTTTAACTTTTAATTAAATTTTTTTTGTTTTTAACTTTTTTTTAAATTTTTTTTCTTAATTTTTTTTTTTAATTTTTTTTCTTAATTTTTTTTTTTAAATTTGTTTCTTAATTTTTTTTTTTAATTTTTTTTTTAATATTTTTTTCATTTTTTTTTAATTTTGTTCTTAATTTTTTTTTTTAATTTTTTTTCTTATTTTTTTTTTTAATTTTTATTTAATTTCGTTTCTTAGTTTTTAATTAGAAAATCCTTCCTATTCCTCCAACAATTATTTGTAGAAGCATTTAATTTTATTTGCTTAATTTTCCATAAGTTCGTGAAAAAATAAATGTCCAAATAAAGCTTTGGTATATAATAGCTTTTTCGCATTTTATCAGCTTGTTTTATTCAATTTCTGCATAAATGCTTATATAGTCTCCATCTGAAAATGGTCGAACAAATTATAGTCTATGTATGGTATGTATGTATTTCATAAAAAAGTTAGTTATTTGAAAATCAATTGTCATGCGCATCGGATTACACATTTGATAATCTAATGAATAGCGGTTATTAGGACGTTTATGAAATTTTGAAAATCTACACATTCAATAGTATGTATTTTCTTTATCATAGTTACAAAAACAAAAGCAAAACAAAAAAAAAATATTGAATGTATCGAACTTACATTATAGAAAGTTATAGGAATAGCGAATTGTGCATCCACTCTTCATCAACATTTAAGCATCTTAAGCGTTATATGTATGATACATACATATTGTTTTGGTTTCCAAAGAAGCAACAGACAAATGAATTGTTTTCTGTATATGATTTAAGTTAGACTAAAGGCCAACCACTGTTGCTTAATGTACCCAACAACAATTAAACAAATAAATTGAATGAAAATTAAGTTTGAAATTGCATGAGCATCTTCTACAAGTTTGTTTTTATACTTAAGTTGCGCCATACAAACATATTTACAAGTATGTATGAAAAAAATTAAAATATATTAATAACTAAACAAACATTTCTTTGAAAACACAGAAAATTGAAAATGTCAAATTTCACTTTATTAGTGAGCAAAATTTATTAATTTTTTGATTGAGCAAAACTAATTTACAATTTTATTAATTTAAGCTTGCAGAAGTAAAAACATCCTTAAACAAAATAAAAACTCTTGAAAAATAATACAAAGTTCTTTAAAAAATTCAAAATTATTAATTAATTAATAATTCTTGGAAGATAATATAAAGTTCTTCAAAAATATATTTATTTATTTTTTATTTGAAGGTTAATTTTTTTTTCGAAAGTCGAATTTTGAATCCTAGCACCATACATATGTATATTAAAAATTAGATTTTCTATTTTTAGTTACAATATAGGGATTTAATTTTTTTAATTAAATAATTAAATAATAAAATTGAAAATTTAGTTTTTAATCCTAAATTCGAAATTAAAAATTAATAAAATATAAATTGTTTGTAAGTTTGCCTGCCAGTGCTCAATAGCATTTAAGATGATGCCTCTGAGCAAGCTTTAAAATGGTAGAAGGGCAAGTACACAATCGCGAAAAGTGTTAATTTTTAAACAATTATTTTTTTTTAACATAATGATATGCTTGACATTAAAATATTTTTTTTAACTTACAAGCCGTTATTTGGGATCAAGAATTAAAAATATTTTTTTAATCCATTTTTAGGGGTACAAACTTTTTTTTTATTATTTTTAGTTCCGAATTTGGCACAAAAATATTTATTTGAAAACAATTTATTGTTTTGAATATATAATGATATGCTTTGGATTAACCTTTTTTTTAACTTTCAAATCAATATTTGTGATTAAAAACTAAAAATAATTTTCTTCTCATCTGAATTTTGGGGTTAAAACATTTTTTTATTATTTTTATTTTCGAATTTAGGATTAAAATTGTTTTTTTTTTTCAAACTAATTTAATCAAGAAGAAGAACTTAATCAAGATTTTCGGAATTATAAAAAATTAATTGAAATATTAATTGAATAATTTTTTAATGCATTATTTGCAACCCTGCGCTTCTGCCAGCTTCCATTTGGCATAGTCGCTTAAATTTTGCCTAGCATTAACATTCATTTTAGTTTTTAGGTAACTTCAGTGGCTCCTTAAACAAATTGTGTTTGATTTGCCGTTATTGAATTGGAAATTGCTGTTTTATTAAAATTTAATAATATTATGGTGTTATAGAATTAACTATTATTTTTACTTTAACTTACAGTTATCGCCTTACATTATCTATATGAGATATAATTTTTAAAATCATTTGATAATTTATCCTTTAAAATAGCATTAACTTGTATAGCAATAAATAATAAAAATATAAATATATGTGTATGTAAGCATATAAAATGTCGACTATCATGTCCCTCCTCCCCATGAATTCATTACTTCACTGGCTTCAAGTGCAATATGGAAATGATATTTACGACAACAAACAAAAAAAAAAAAACAACAAAAATAAAAAATAAAAAAATTACAAACATTGAATTAAACAAAGAAGAAAGCAAAGAAAGAGAAGGATAATCATCTGCATCCTTGAAGTTGGCGAGTAACGCAAATGAAACAAATAAAAAAGTAATAGTTTTGAACGACTTTTTTAAGCAACATTTAGTTATATTATCTATGTGTATACTTATGCTTAGAAAATTTTATTGATTTAGTCAAATTTTATTATTAATATTGTGATTTCGCATCACTTTCACACTAAACACACACACACACACACAAAAGTCTGTATGCATGTGTGTAGCTATAAATATGTATGATTTTTTGCCTTAGTTGGAATAGCAACTTTATGATTTACAGTTTATTTTGACAGCGTCCAAGCTATCAAACGATTGTATACAACAACAACAATAAACTTCAACTTTTGCGAAAATAAAGTGAAATAAAACAATAAAAACAAAAATAAAAATATTTTGTATCATGCAAATCTATTGAATTGCTATATACCCGCATACTTACATGCATAAATAAAAAATAAAAAATACAAATTACAAACTTACATACATACATATATAATTGTACGTACGAATACTAAAAATTACAACGTTTTTGAAATTTGAAATTACATGTGTGTTTGAATTAGAAAACGAATTGTGGTAATTGCAAAACCCAACAAAAACAAACAAAAAATCTTTAAGTTAAATACAAGAAAAAACAAATAAAAAAATAAATAAAATGGAAAACCAGAGAAAAAAAAACAAAAAAATAGTATGAAGAAATTTTAGTTTAATAGCTAGTCTTAAGAAATTCAAACAAAACTGAAAGAAACAATGGATATATGCTAATTACAATTACAACTACTAAACTAAACATTGCAAATACAATTTACAAATTAATAAATAAATTACCACGTGAACGTCATGAAAGTGAGAAGTAATCTAAACTACATCCAAAAAGAAATTGTTTTTTTTCTCCCCTATTCTTTTAGTTTTGGTAGGCAGGGATATTTTAGCAGGCAAATAAGTGATTCCACCAGTATGGTTGTTGCTGTTGTTATGTGAGTAAGTTTATCAGCACCCATCTTACTGCTTATGTATGTATGAGCCCCAACAACAACAACCGTTCCCGCGTCAGTCGGGTGTAATCGGTAACCAGAACGGACCCGTATTTTTATCTGGCCAAGTATTGCCAACTCGGCACTAACCCTTGAAATTACTTTAGGAATGTTTTCTGCGGCTACAACAACAATAACAACAGCGCCAATAAGCGTACGATTTCCATAGTTTGAGTCCATTAAGCTCCAAGGATATTCTGCCGCCCCCCTTTGTCTCCCTACCTACAAGTTTCATGAGGTGGTTCGAACAAAAGTGAATTTTTACAAAATATCTTCGATATTCTTCTTCTTCTTTACTGGCGTAGACACCGCTTACGCGATTATAGCCGAGTCAACAACAGCGCGCCAGTCGTTTCTTCTCTTCGCTACGTAGCGCCAATTGGATATTCCAAGCGAAGCCAGGTCCTTCTCCACTTGGTCCTTCCAACGGAGTGGAGGTCTTCCTCTTCCTCTGCTTCCCCCGGCGGGTACAGCGTCGAATACTTTCAGAGCTGGAGTGTTTTCGTCCATTCGGACAACATGACCTAGCCAGCGTAGCCGCTGTCTTTTAATTCGCTGAACTATGTCAATGTCGTCGTATATCTCGTACAGCACATCGTTGCATCGAATGCGATATTCGATGTGGCCAACGCGCAAAGGACCATAAATCTTTCGCAGAACTTTTCTCTTGAAAACTCGCAACGTCGACTCATCAGATGTGTCATCGTCCAAGCCCTCTGCACCCATATAGCAGGACGGGTATTATTTTTGTCGAGTGACTTATAGAGTTTTGGTTTTTGTTCGTCGAGAGAGGACTTTGCTTCTCAATTGCCTACTCAGTCCGAAGTATCAACCTGTTGGCAAGAGTTATATCCTGCGTTGGATTTCTAAGCTGACATTGTTGGTGGTGTTTACGCTGGTTTCCAAGATAGACGAATTAAATCTACAAACTTCAAAGTTATGACTGTCAACAGTGACGTGAGTGCCAAGTCGTGAGTGCGACGACTGTTTGTTTGATGACAGGAGATATTTCGTCTTGCCCTCGTTCACTTCCAGACCCATTTGTTTTGCTTCCTTATTCAGTCTGGAGAAAGCAGAACTAACGGCGCGGGTGTTGAGACCGATGATATCAATATCATCGGCATACGCCAGCAGCTGTACACTCTTATAAAAGATTGTACCTGCTCGATTAAGTTCTGCAGCTCGAACTATTTTCTCCAGCAGCAGATTGAAGAAATCGCACGATAGGGAGTCGCCTTATCTGAAACCTCGTTTGGTATCGAACGGCTCGGAGAGGTCCTTCCCGATCCTGACGGAGCTTTTGGTCCCGCTCAACGTCAGATTACACAGCCGTATTAGTTTTGCGGTGATACCAAATTCAGACATTGCGGCATAAAGGCAGCTCCTTTTCGTACTGTCGAAAGCAGCTTTGAAATCGACGAAGAGGTGATGTGTGTCGATTCTCCTTTCACGGGTCTTTTCCAAGATTTGGCGCATGGTGAATACCTGGTCAGTTGTTGATTTACCAGGTCTAAAGCCACACTGATAAGGTCCAATCAGTTTGTTGACGGTGGGCTTTAATCTTTCACACAATACGCTCGATAGAACCTTATACGCGATATTAAGGAGGCTAATCCCACGGTAGTTGGCGCAGATTGTGGGGTCTCCTTTTTTATGGATTGGGCATAGCACACTAAATTCCAATCGTTGGGCATGCTTTCGTCCGACCATATTTTACAAAGAAAGCTGATGCATGCTCCTGATCAGTTCTTCGCCGCCGGGTTTGAATAGCTCGGCTGGCAATCCATCCGCTCCCGCCGCTTTGTTGTTCTTCAGGCGGGTAATTGCTATCGAACTTCTTCTTGGTCGGGCAATGGAACGTCTCTCCATCGTTATCGATTGGGGAATCGGGTTCGTTCTTCTCTGGCGTTGTGTGTTCACTGCCATTCAGCAGGCTGGCAGAAGTGTTCCCTTCATAATTTAAGTATGCTCTGGCATCTGTGGACTAGATCACCTTGGGAGGTTCTACATGAGTATGCTCCGGTCTGAAACCTTCTGTAAGCCGCCCGCATCTTTCGTAGAATTTTCGAGCATTACCCTGTCGGCAGCTTATCAAGCTCTTTTTGAGTACTCACGCATTTCGGCCTCTTTCTTTTCTGTCTGCAAATGCGTCTCGCTATCCCTCTTCAACTCTCGGTATATCTATTCCCATCCCGCCGTGTTATGGGTCGATCGTAACGTTTGCGAGGTAGGCAGCCTGTTTTCTCTCCGCTGCGACACGGCACTCCTCGTCGTGACCAGCTGGTTCTTTTGCACTTTCCGAAAACCAATGGGTTTCGGTTGCAGCTGTACGTAAGGAGTTGAAATGCCGTTCCCACAGTTCACTTATACCGAGTTGTTGGAACGAGTGCTATCAGAGAGCAGGAGCGCAAGCGAGTAGAAAATCGTTCGGCTGTCTGTTGTGATTGCAGCTTCTCGACGTCGACCCTTCCTTGTGTTTGTTGGCGTTCGTTTTTTGCTGCACAGAGGCGGGTGCGAATTTTGGCCGAAAACAATATAGTGGTCCGAGTGCGATGTTCGGACCTCGGAGCGCACGCACATCTAAAAAACACTGGAGACGTGTCATCCGTCTATCACAACATGATCGGATCTGGTTGGTGGTTTTTCGATCCGGAGACTCCCAGGTAGCTTGATGACTCTTCTTATGCTGAAATCTAGTACTACAGTCATAAACCATATTCGGGCCCCGGCGAAGTCGATCAGCCTCAACCCATTTAGGGGATGGGGGGGTGGGGGGGGGGGGCTTCCTCGTGGAGGGCTGAATTTACCGACCGTAGTGCCAATGATACCTTCTTTGCCCACCCTGGCGTTTGGAAGTCGCCATGCACGATTTTGACATCGTGGCGGGGGCATCTCTCATAAATGCGATCCAAAAGCACTCATAAAAATGCATCTTTTGGTCACATCGTCCTTCTCTTCCGTCGGGGCGTGGGCGCATATCAGCGATATGTTGAAGACTCGCTTTGATGCGGATTGATGGCTAGACGTTCATTCACCGGAGTGAATGATAGTACTCGGCGACGGAGTCTCTCTCCCACCACGAATCCCACACCAAACTTGCGCTCCTTTATATGGCCACTGTAGTAAATGCCACAAGGACCTACTCGTCTTTGTCCTTGTCCCGTCCATCGCATTTCTTGGACGGCGGTGATGTCAGCCTTTATTTTCACGAGGACATCAACCAGCTGGGCAGCGGCACCTTCCCAATTAAGGGACCGGACATTCCAGGTGAATGCCCTCAATTCGTAGTCCTTATTTCGTTTTCCATGGTCGTCATCAAAAGGGGGGTCTCTCATCCGAGGCTGGTTGTTGCTATTCGCTGGGGTTGTTTTTTTACGTGGCGGGTCCCAAACCCAGCGCACAACCCTATGTAGGGGATATTAAGTATATAAAATTTAGGAACTAGAAGCCATGCAAATTCTGAAGTTCCAAAATTCTCACAATTCTTTTGACACAATTTGCAGGAATTTTACCCGAATTGAAGTTTTTAAATACCATTTTTGAAAATTTGCAGAAATACATAAAAGTATTTGTTACATTCAAAGCATAGGGTAACGTCTGACTGAAGAGTATTCGAGTAAAAATCAATGTTTTTCATTGTTATTCAGATTATTATATTGTAAGTGTACAACTCTTTACCTTTTGTAATAAATTTTGTAAAAAAATTTATTGAAGTATTTCTCTGAATATTAAAAAAACAGCGAAGATCGTTTTTCCGCCCCCCAAGACGTTGCGCCCGGAGCGACGGCCCCCTTCGCCAATACTTCTCTAGAAAAGCACGTGTTCAGATCTTCGCGGATTGTATCCAACAGAGAAATGTACACTGTGAACCTGTAGTATTCTCCACAAGTTTTCTCGCAGAAGTTTTCGCACTTTGTTTGTCGGCCACAGATTTTTATTAACAATTAAATTGTTAATTGTATTCGTAGCTACAATTTGTAACTTCAGTGGTATCTTAGCATTATTTATTACATTCAAAAATGGATTATATTTCTGTTACTTTATGTTTTTTCAGGGTAGTAAAATACTTGGGAAGCCATTTGGCCTTGGGCGGTGAAATGGCCCCCATTTCTACCCTCTGAATCCGCTACTGTAATACATCACCCCCTTCTGATCCCTTTAAATACAGAGTGGCCTTGGGATCATGGACATTTGACTTTACTGCAAATTTGGCTGGTTGGCTAGCTTTCAAATATGATTTTTACACCCTGAACAGGGTATATTAAGTTTGTCACGAAGTTTGTAACACCCAGAAGGAAGCGTCGGAGACCCTATAAAGTATATATAAATGATCAGTATGTGGAGCTGAGTCGATTTGGCCATGTTCGTCTGTCTATATACATATATACGAACCAGTCCCTCAGTTTTTAAGATATCGTTTAGAAATTTTGTAAACGTCATTTTCTCTTCAAGAAGCTGCTCATTTATTGGAACTGCCGATATTGGACCACTATAACATATACCTGCCATACAAACTGAACGATCAAGTTCTTGTATGGAAAACTTTCACATTTGACAATGTATCTTTACAAAAGATAGCATAGATTATTTTCTAAGATAATAATGTAATATACAGATCGGCTTACTATAGCATAAAGCTGCTATACAAAGTGAACGATCGGAATCAAGTTCTGGTATGGAAAACTTTTGCATTTGACACAGATTATTTTCCAAAGCAACAATCTAAACTCCGAAGAAATTGTACAGATCTGTTAACTATAGCATATAGCTGCTATACAAACTGAATGATCGGGATCCAATGGAAAACTTTCGCATTTGGCGTGGTATCTTCATGAAATTTGACATGGATTACTACTTAAGGTAATAACATAGTCACTAAAAAAAATTGTTCAGATCGGATTACTATAACATATAGCTTCCATACAAACTGGGCAAATAGTTACTAAAAGAAATGCACCTGTGAAAGGTATATTAGCTTCGGTGCAGTCGTATACATATCCGCCTTTCGCGACGGTTGCTTGCCCGAAATCAATTTTGAAAATAGTAGCAGCCAAGTTAGCAATCCAAGCAGGTTTCTATACCCTGAACAGAGTATGTACTATATACTAAATTTGCCACGAAGTTAGAAAAACAAGAAAAAAAAGAAACATTGAGGACCCTATGAAGTAAGTGAATATAAATGATCGGCATGGCGAGCCGATTCGATTTAGCCAAGTCCTTCTGTCTGTATGTTCGTCTTACTGTTTGTAAATATATACGCGAAGTAGTACCTCAGTTTTTGAGATACGACAGCGGCCAAATTCTGGTGAAGCGAAGACATCTTACATACATACAATACTTGTAGTAATAGCCTCGCATGACCGAAATGCTCATATTGAATGTTAAAAAATATTCTACGGCTTTAAAAGATTAAAAAATCTTGGATAACAAATAGAATTAGCCGCCTAAGCAAACGCTAATATTACAGCAGACATGGGTAGTCTTATAATACGTACATACATATCTACATCTGCATCTAGGTATGTATTTCGGTGAGGACATGTGCCAATTTATATCCGCACGTACATATGTAAGAAATGCGTTTATTTGCAGGAGTTTGTTTGCTAAAAGCCATTTAACCCAGAGCCGGTGCGTGTATTTACAAAAGCTTAACCTTCATGGTTAGGGCTTCCTGCAACAGCAAGGATTCGCAAATACTCCCATAGCTGTCGCACTCTAATCTTTTCTAATTTGGACAGCGACTAAGCTGGGTTGGCATGTCTTAATATATGTATGTATGTATTGTGTGTGTGGGTTTAAGTGCAATAAATGGAACTTCCGAAAAAGGGGTTGAAATCAAGTGATGCATAAATGAGTGGTACAAAGCAAGTGGAGCCGAGTGTTTGCCATACAAATTTTACACAAAGAATATGGCATGGAATATTTGATGGAATACAAAGAGAGTTTCCGAATATTTGAAAACACCACAGTAAAACAGGTAAACGTCGCGACGGCGTCGGTAGTTTAGAAACGGAAAATCATTTGGAAGGTTTTCTTAGCTTCGGATCCATATTGCTAGGTTTAAACTGTATCTAGTGAATGATTTGAGGAAACTTCAACTTGGTTAAGAAGTTTGTCACATAGCGTCCCCCCATTGTTTTTCATTTTTTTTTTTTTTTTTTACTTATGGAGGGTTTGAAGAATACCGTTATGTCAAATGGGATTCATCGTCAATATTTGATTTGGTGAATTTTTTCTATTTTGAAATCTTAAAAAAAAAATTCGTTTTATTTTAAAGGGAGCCTACAGTACATCATTGTTGTTACAAAAGCTCAATGTTAGAATTGCCAAGAAAGTAAAAACGTGCTTCAAAATGAATGAATAAGTGGCAGACAGAAGACGGATGGAGTTAGGCGTCTACAATCCGAAATGACTGAATGAATGGAGACATATGAATAATGGTCTGCTGGAAATGTGGCTAATAAAGTACCCATGAAGCGAAAGCAAGAAAAGACGAGTTGGGAATATATGAGGTGACAGATATTAAAACCCGATCATAATGGTGATATAAACTCTAATTCAAATTGTGTTTTGAAATTGGTTTCATTTTGGTGTTTAATAAAATTCAGCTTTACCTTTGCAATGGCTGTGTGGTACGGAGGTCAATAGTAAAACCGAATGTTTCAAGCTTTCTACTCCATTTTATTGTAAAATCGGATCACTGATGGATCGAAACATCTAAAAATGGTATTTTAAAGTTCAAAAGCAATATTTCATACCGTAATCTCCAAGTTTGAGGGTAGGAATTAATACTAAACAACAAAATGATCAATAACTCGAAGTTTTGGTTCAACGTGAAAGTACGATAACGTATTCGGGTGATAACTTTAAAATGTATTTCCCGACGTTCAATCGTAACATGGTTGATATACTTGCTTTGTTTCGTCATAGTGAATGAATATGAAACTGAATAGATTGGAGCGAGGGAGTTATGGATGTATAAACTTATGAATGAAGCAAACCCCTTTTATATTCTGAGCCCCCTTTTACGTACCTCCTTGATGAACTGGATATTATTACATCCTGAAGGGTGCTGTCGAATTTGTAACAGGAATTGTCTTGTAGAACATACAGGGTTTGTCCGGAAAGTAATAGGACTGATTTTCTTCCGCCGTGACCCTACGTCAGAGCGTGCGCGCACCGACTGGATTCGGTAGAGGGCGTTCCTAGCTAACGAACAAGCGGCTGGTCAGTTGTCGCCGAGCACCTGGAGAGTCAGGACAACAAGGAAGCCGAAAATGTAGCATTCGTTAGAGGAGAGGTACACGATTTTAGTGCTCACCTGGTCTTTTTGGATGGCCGGGAAGAGGTTGCTGATGAAGACCATGCTGGGAAACCTGAGACTTCGACAAACACCGCCAATGTGACTTGTATGCACAAAGTTTTGAGCTCAGACCGTCGACTTAGTATTCGTTTATTTGCCCAGATGACGTGACGCCTTCAATGCTTGGAAACCGCGCTGGTAGTGCTGCATCGACGTAGAAGGAGCATTTTGAAAGTTTTAAGGAAATTTTGAAAGTTTTTAAGGAAATATAACGGTTGGTTCGATTTTTTTTAAATCAACTCAGTCCTATTACTTTCCGAACAAATCCTGTATATATACAATGTATATTATACATATATGATCAGGATGACGAGTTGAGTTGATGTAGCCATGTCCATCTGTTCGAATGTCTGTATATACGCGAACTAGTAACTCAGTTTTTGAGATATCGCCCTGAAATCTTACTCAATCAACTGCTCACCTGTCGGAACCGCTTATTATCAGACTACCATAACATCTAGCAGCCATACGAACTGAACTAAGATATATGTATTTGCCATGAATTATTTTACAAGGTAGCGCCACAATATTTGAAGAAATTTTGATCGGACCACTATAGCATACAACTGCCACACAAACTGAACGATCATAATCAAATTCTTTTATTAATTTTAACGGGTATTCTAGCTTCGTGCCAATCGAATTCTCGCAGGGTTTAAACAGACAATGCGGAAAATATAAAGCATTTGGCTTTTTTCACTTATTCTCCATGAATTGCAATAGACGTCCGAAGACGCCACTACCATCAGTGTTGTTGGTATTGTTATGTTGCTGCTGTTTGTCAATTGCTAACACTGCAGTGTCAGTCGACGTCGCGACAGAGCCTGCAGGATAGCACTAAGGCAAAATAAAATCGGAAATGCTCGTAAAAATTACAACAAAAAGTGGAAAAAAATCATCGTAGAAATGGTTTCGAGGCCGAACGAAAGGGAATCGCTGGAAACGCATGACACTTTGTTTGTCACGTGCTGCCGACATTTCGGAGCTTTTTACGCCGATGTGCATTGAGTAGTATACATATGTGTACATATAGGTATTTATGTATGTATTATGTGTGTGTATGTCATAGATATCCCTAAACCTCCCTGGTTGTCCTATTAGTGGTAGGAAACCACAAGCTCCATGAGTATTTAAATGCATTGAATGGCGCGTGAACAAAACACGCACACACACAAACGGCAATAAAATGGCTTTGTTGCAATAAGTGTCACCGTGCGACAGACGCGTGCGGGTGTGAGCTTAACATGCAAGTGTTTTGGCATGTGTAGCCCTACAACTTCGCTCGTAAAATTATTTTTTTGCTCAATAAATATTAGTTTCATATCCTTTTCTTGGCATTAATACTTTGTAGGCGAAAAAGCTGACTTTTCGGTTTCAGCTTCACAATCATCCACATGATGGATCCAGAGGCCTATGAAAATCAGCGCATTTGCAAATGCATATTTTATGCTCTGCGGCTCTTTATCTTACGAATAGTTCATTCATCAATTTCGGTTGCAATTGTGCACTGATAGGCATTGATACCGATTTTTCCTTCTCGCTCCCGACAATCTTTTGAAAAATTAATGCTGTTTGCCATTCAGTGTGGCAGTTGGAGTTGTCTGCCTCCTCGTTGTACTCGGTGTTGAAAGGATGGTGAACTTGGTAATTCAAGTGCATTTTGGCATTGCGCCAAGTTTCTCAGTTTGTTGCAATTTGTTGTTGTCGGTGGTCATTCTCTTTAAATGCTTCGTTGTTTTGGCAACTCTCTTGGGAAAGTCATTGGGAGCGATGGAGTTAGGTTTTTTTTTGGAAATTAAAGTGGTAGAGGAGGAAAAAAGGAGCAAGCTGAAGCTGAGTTTTCATACATATGTATGTACAGATGAACATTTATTTATGGAAATTACTGTAAAGTTCGTTAAAAAAAATTTATTTTATTACATTATTTATTAATTATTAAATACAATACAATGAGCAAAAAATGGTAAGACTTTGTCCATAATTTTAATATTCTTAATTTACTATATTCTTCAAAGTCTATGGTGTCTCCCTTTGCCCCAGTCAAGCTGCGCGCAAATGCCGTCCTTATTGACAGTGTGGCCAGTCGGAAGGAATTCGGAGTACGCCAGTGATAATCGAATAAAACTGTTAACATATTTAACCTTGATTTTTGACCTGCTTTGATGTGGTTTTTCGGCTTCAGCACACCTTTGCTACGATATTCGGTCGATTAATCGTCTGTTTCCGGATTATAAGCATAAATCCAAAAGTCATCGTCAGTGATAATATGTTTCATGACTTAAATGATCCTTCAAAATGATTTTCAGTGATCCTTCTGATATTCCAACGATGTCAGTAAAATCTCCTTCTGTTAATCGATCGAGTTGACGGCCATTCTGCCTCGATCCTCTTTCAATAATATGTTGAAGAATCTTTTTCTGCTTTGAATTATTGATAGAAGTTCGCTTCGTAGGTAGAACGATATTTTTCCCCCTTCACAAATACCACTTCATACTTGCCGACTTTAAATTGCCATGGAAATGGGCATACCTTACAAAGCTCAGCATACTTCATGAGTTCTTATTTGTCTTTGACGTTTTGAGGACCTACTCCAGGCGATCAGAGTTTTCTTCCCATTAACAGATCAGACATTTAAATTCCACAGGTTAGAAAACCTGAATCTCAGACAAAATCGGAGATACTTTGGAGAAAGTATGGACTAGATAAAATAGTCGGCTGGATTCCTATATGTTTATACGACGACCCATCTGACAACATCCTTAATATGGTCCACCAACATCAAAACACCGAGTATAAATGGTCCTTTATTAGATTAGCGATAAAACCAATAACTGAGAGTGATTGTACTATAATTACAACAAAAAAAGAAAGAAGTAGCAATCTATGAAACTACGTAATTGACTTGTTAATGCTGAAATTTTTTCTTGGTGCCTACATCATACTTGTGAAGAGAACTCCAACAATGATTAACACATTCGATGTGTTACGACAAGCAGGCATTAAAATATTTCCTATTTTTTACGACTCAATGTTCCAGTTTTTACGTGTAAATAAGTAGGAAACGACCCACTTTGGCTTTGGTCTTTTTTTTAACAAATATTACATATGCATATGTATTTGTATTTTAAGGTATTTACATTGCCCCACGATCGTTCCAGGGCGATCCTCAGAATTTCTTATGTGTACACAAAATTTCCTGAAAATTTCATAAATGTAAACACTTTCTTTGTAGATATCTACAAACACATCCCCACTGGTGTTGGGTTTTTAGCATAAACTTACTAACATGCAACAATGAATGTTTAGTTTTTAGTTTACAGTGTTACCCTGTACAATTTGTTTACACTTTGCATCGGCACGTACTAACAGCCTATGCTGTTCTGTGTTAGGAGTCAAAAATTATTCAAGAAAATCTGCACATCACCAGCTCTAATACAACCACAATCAAATGGTTTCCCCTAATGCTCATAAATAAATATTTGGTGTTGCCAGGTTTTGTTATACGATATTATTGTTACATCAGTTTTTAGCTTAAAGTTTGTGGAATATTTAAAAAGTTAGTTGGATGTACTTTTTTCAGAATTCCATCAATCCATACTGTAATAAAAGATACTTATGTTTCCCGTCGCTTCGATTATTTTGGAGTTTCGCAAGGCCTAAACTTCTCAGCTCTTTCACTTATATTATAAACTAGTTTCTAAAGGCAAAGCGAGCAATAATGTTCGGAATATTTCATGTAGTCCGGATATTAATTTCTTTATTACAAATATTCAAACCCGCCAAAATTCAAAATAACCTCAGAAATACTAAGGTTGCACCTAATCTTTCCAGTTAAGCTGTATACTGTACGAGCTCATGATCTTTTGTGCACAAATAAAAATATTCTTTAACGACAGTTCAAAACAGAATCAGTAAATATGAAGTCTACGAAAATTTTTATATTTCTCTGACAGTATAGTTCGATAAGTACGAAATTTGAAAAACATCAATTACACCACGCCTAAAAGTTCTTATTTTTTATTCAAAGTCCGGCCCTACCACAGGTTACACACATCGATAATGACCCTTCAGAAGCTATCAGGGTTTGGTTGAAGGGTTTTATGCATTCATCTTATACAAATGCGTTCAAAAGTAAATAGGACTTTTTGAATCTATCTATTGAATGGTGCGTTCGAATCTGCTATCTTTATCGATTGTTCAGTGGGAATTTCATGACATTTCATCGATTGGAAGTGCAATTATTGCTTTTTAAGTATCAGTATGTTTGTGTTATCGGTGCAAAATGAGCTTCGAACAAAGAGCCAACATTAAATTTTGTTTTAAAATTGGTAAAACTTTTTAATTGATGAAACAATTTTAGGCGATGATTGCCTATCCCGTAGCAGGGTGCACGAGTGGTTTCAACGTTTTCAAAGAGATCGTAAGGACATAAATAACGATCAACATGTGGGCCAATCAAAATCCGTGATCACCGGAAATTCCATCGAAACTGTGCGTGAATTCGTCAAAAATCAACCGAAATCATCATTGAAATACATGAAAATGGAATTGAACATCTCCAAAACATTGATTTATCGCATTTTAACCGAACATTTGGGCTTAAGGAAGGTGTGTGCACGGTTTGTTCCGCAGAAATTGACTGAAGATCAAAAGTTGCTCTCATTGATCGATGCTTGTGACCGATTATTTGATCAAAAATTACATTTTAACCATTAACCACTCCCCGTATTCACCTGATATGGCACCGTGCGACTCCTTCCTTTTCGGAAAAATGCATTTGCTCATGAAAGGAAAGCGTTATGCAGACGTAGAGACAATTTAAAGGCTTGCACCGGCATACTGGCGGCCAGACCGGCCCACGAGAAAATTTGTCACAAGCTTATGAAAATCGACTGTTCTATCTTTTTGTCACGAAAGTTTCAGTGAGAGTGTCATTATGAAATAGGAAGAGATTGCAGATGCGTAGGGTTTGCAAGGCATCCAAAGTGGTGGTTAGTGTCATGTGGGGACTCGTTGCACGTTGGACATACATATATTTGATAAGTCAGGGTCGATTTTGAATAAGTAGGAGTTTAACCTGCTACAGTATCCAAAACGAAGCGGCGCAAGAGTTACTATTGATTCTCGAGGCAACTCATCTCGTCGTCTGCTATGGGGATGGTTTGACTCCAAGTACGCCATTCACAGAGAGGGAGAAGGGATTTTAGATTACAATAAGTTATAGCACGAAACGGTGCATAATTCACATAAATTGGATCATAAATAGACCGTTGAATTTAATTTAAAAACAAGTAAGGAAGGGCTAAGTTCGGGTGTCACCGAACATTTTATACTCTCGCATGCTAAGGTGATAATCGAGATTTCATTATCCGTCATTTACATATTTTTTTTATTTTGGTTCCTAACGTATATACATACTCGTATTATACAGAGAAGGCATCAGATGGATTTCAAAATAGCGTTATATTGGAAGAAGGCGTGGTTGTGAACCGATTTCGCCCATATTTCGTACATGTCATCAGGGTGTTAAAAAAATATTATAAACCGAATTTCACTGAAATCGGTCGAGTAGCTCCTGAGATATGGTTTTTGG
Organism: Bactrocera dorsalis; assembly: GCF_023373825.1. Taxonomy (NCBI): domain Eukaryota; kingdom Metazoa; phylum Arthropoda; class Insecta; order Diptera; family Tephritidae; genus Bactrocera; species Bactrocera dorsalis. The sequence continues at coordinate 41,390,215 of NC_064304.1, read as the reverse complement.
TCCATAAGTGGGCGACGCCACGCCCATTTTAAATTTTTAAAAAAGACTGGGTACAGCTTCCTTCTGCCATTCCTTCCGTAAAATTTAGTGTTTCTGACGTTTTTTGTTAGTCGATTAAGGCACTTTTAGTGATTTTCAACATAACCTTTGTATGGGAGGTGGGCGTGGTTATTATCCGATTTCTTCCATTTTTGAACTGTATATGGAAATGCCGGAAGGAAACGACTCTATACAGTTTGGTTGACGTAGCTATAGTAGTTTCCGAGATATGTACAAAAAACTTAATAGGGGGCGGGGCCACGCCCACTTTTCCAAAAAAATTACTTCCAAATATGCTCCTCCCTAATGTGATCCTTTGTGCCAAATTTCACTTTAATATCTTTATTTATGGCTTAGTTATGACACTTTATAGGTTTTTGGTTTCCGCCATTTTGTGGGCGCGGCAGTGGGCCGATTTTGCCCATCTTCGAACTTAACCTTCTTATGGAGCCAAGAAATACGTGTACCAAGTTTCATCATGATATCTCAATTTTTACTCAAGTTACAGCTTGCACGGACGGACGGACAGACGGACGGACGGACGGACAGACGGACGGACGGACGGACAGACGGACGGACGGACGGACGGACGGACAGACAGACATCCGGATTTCAACTCTACTCGTCACCCTGATCACTTTGGTATACATAACCCTATATCTGACTCTTTTAGTTTTAGGACTTACAAACAACCGTTATGTGAACAAAACTATAATACTCTCTTTAGCAACTTTGTTGCGAGAGTATAATAATGAATCGATTTTTAGTATACATATGTATGCACTTTAAAATATGTACATTTCTTTTGTATATAGAATAGGTCTAATTGCAAAACATATGGAGTCATTTTCAATTTACTATTATTGGCAAAGACATGATCTCTTCAGCTTGGCCGGTATTAGCTGTGATGAATCAATTGAACAACTAGCCTGGCGAGATGTATCGGAACAAAATGGCAAGCGGTTATACCACGTAATGATGTCTCTGTTACTGAATTTAATTGGATAACATGTAAATTTTTGACTCAAACATTATGTACATATGTATAGAGAAGTGATGAAACGAAGATGGCGATTGATTTAATTTTGGTTTATATTTTGATGGATCTGATTTCTTTTATATTCATATACAATATAAATAATATTTTTATAAGTTGTTGTCTAGTTAAAAAAGCTCACATCATTCCTTTCTGTTGTTCTAAGTGTCTTCCTGATACTGCACATACTTTTTTTGAACTCGGAGGTGTGGAAAAGTCAGTTGAAAGGCAACATTTTTCTATATTCTGAATGAGCTGCGGTTGAACTCGGCACCCGCGGTGTGATTATAAAATACAATTGGTCGTTATAGCCCTAAATTTAGCTTGTACAAAATCCACTGTTTCATCTAGTGAACACACCACATTGGCAACACCATTCACACACCACTACACTTGCAATTACTGTATGTGAAAGGCAAGAACGCCTGTGTACTCCGAAACACAAATGCATTAATACATGTCAAAACTCACACACATGCATAATTGAATACGAATATGTGTGTTGTGATAACTGTTTGGCATGGCTTTGTGTGGCATGACCACGGCGGAGTTGCGATAAAAATAAACACACGCGCAGCCACACCGAAGCAGCGGGAGAAGCAGCATGAAGAATGAGAGCGTTGAAGGCAAAGAGCGCTGCTTCAATGCAACCAGCAACCGGTCCACAACTACATACACACATAAATATACAGAATAGAGGGGCCACAGTGCCATGCAACAGCAGTGGAGCACAGCTGAGCGAGCGGCTTTTGAGCAGCGTTGGGGCCATATGACCGCAGCCAAGTGGCCAGGCGTCGCACAGCGCAGCGCAGCCACGCCAAAGGTGAGCTTAGAGCCTCAGTTTGTTTCGGGCTCTCGTGCTAAGCGGTACAACACGCTATCGATGCGATATCATCGACAAATTGTGTTTCGCCACAAAAGCAAAGTTAACGACGAATCGCAAACGAATTACAACGGATTGTGTTTTGATTCTCGAGTGGATACAATGCAAAGTATGTTTGTGTGTGTGTGATGATAGTGAAGGGTGATAAGAGTCTGAAGAAATTTTAATGCCCAACAATAGGCTAATCGTGTTCACTTAAGATATCGCCTGATGAGGCTTGTGAAACAGCAACAACAACTGACAATGACGAAAAGCAAGTGATAATAATAACAATAATGCAATTGAACGAAAAAGTAAATATACATACATATATACACATCATTAGTATATATGTATGTCTGGAAGTGCATAAATGAATTAGCAATCCACAATTTGCGTCTTGTGTTGTTTGTGGGTTTGTGTGTGTGTGTCACTGGTGCTCAGCAGTCCGTCATTGCAATCGGCAATTGAGCATCTTAATTCCAGACAATACAGACAGACGCAGACTCACCGGTGTCCAGCTGACGTCTCGAAATGAAAATAACAAGGAATGAGCAAATAAATGCTGTGCTGTTGTGGGAGTGTTCAGGCTACGTGTGTTTCAAGTTAAAATATCTCTACTTGTGCGGTGGTGTAGATATGTCACAGTCTCAGCCGGAGTGCAATTCAAGTCAATTTGTAGCGAATGAAATTCAATTAAATAAATTCCCTCGAAAAAATGTTATAAAATAAACTTCGGAGACTCGGTTTGAATAATTCTACTTGGTGTCTCATGCAAAACAGTGAAAATACATATGTACATACATATAGTGTAATAAATATCAGCGATGGAACGTGTTTTAATTGTACTATTGCAAATAAAAATATGCAAAAAGATGTGAAAATTTTAAAATGTCAAGAATAATGACTACTCTTTCCAACCAATAATTATTCGTAACGCGTAATATTAAAAATATTATTACTCAAGCCAATTAGCACCTTCGATTTTTTAATTGCCTTAAGGTTTTAAAGCTGATAGGTTTGGCTGTATCAGCTTAGGTTCCGTTAAATATTGATTATGACTAGAGGTGGCTGTTAGTTTTGCTAATAAATAGCTATTGTTTAGAAATGTTGAAATATTTTTGGCTTTATACTTTGTGACAAAAAAGTACCCGGAAGTTTTAAATAAAACGCAATATATTTAATTATTAATCAATATTTATTTTAACACTTTCAATGTAATGCCCACCAGATGTAATATACTCATGTCAAGTCATCGAAATTCTTTTCTTAAGCACTTTTCGGGATGGCCTTCAGCCCCTTAAGGGAATTTTGTTTCATCTCTTCGATTCGCTTCTTTCACAGAGCGGCAATTTCAGCTGGAGGAACAAAAAAATATGACACGAAGCCAATCTGGTTAATGCGTTGGTTGATCGATGGTATTCATTGCTTTTTGGCTTTAAATTCGGTCACAATCGTAGCCCGATGCGATGGTGGATTATCATTGTCTAAAATCCATGTATTGTACTTCCACAATTTTGGCCGTTTCCAAGGGATGTTCACACCCAAACGCCTCAATATGGCCAAACAGAACTTCTTATTGACCGTCTGTCTCTCAGGAACAAAGTCATGTTGCACCCAGCCCCGAATATCGAAAAAAATCAATGAGCATCACCTTCGTTTTTGAGCGGCTTTGGTATGGATTTTTTAGTTTCGGCTCTTTTTTCCTTTCATTCCGATAATAGTTAACTTGTTTGCAAGTCAGACTCATAATTCCATGTCTCATCGGCAGTTAGAATGCACTGCATGAATGTGGGATCGGAACTCTCACAATCAAGCATGTTCAAAGAGACCTGTTTACGGTAAATCTTTTTGAAAAACTCAGCTTTATCAGGACGAGTCAAGTAATAAGGCGTTTCTTAACCAAAATATCCACCAAAATGATTCAAACGGACTTGCGAGTGACATCGAGCTCTCTTGCCATCTCTCTAACACTTGCTTGACTATTGTCAAGCATCATATCCTTCAATTTTTTAATATTTTCATCAGTTGAAAATGTCGAAGGTCATCCAGAACGAGACATGTCTTCAACGATCTCTCGACTTTGTGCTACTCGTAGGCTTGTGTTTTTGATAAAACTGAATCATCGTTAGCCTTTTCCAACATTCGCAATGGTTCCGTACAGGAATTTTGGTTAGAAATACAAAATTCATTATAAAATCACAACTCACTACTGAACCGTACCGACTTAAGCTGCAGCTGCCAACAAACTGGTTGACAGAACGCGATCATATTTGGCGTAGTAATAAAAGACAGTCCTACCAACTTGGCAAAATACATTTTTTTAAAATATCATTTATCTGATGAATTTAAATTACAATTTCCGGGTGCTTTTTTGTCACAATGTAGCTACTCGTATACTAAATATAAGTGTTTTGTATTTAACTGAGGGAATCTAACTTTATTGATTTTTAATCAAATAGTTTTTACAACTGAAGTTCACTCAAAAATTGAGATAAACTTATGTATATTCTTAATTTTTTTGTGTTTTATGTTTCATATAAAATCTTTGAGACTTGTCTTCGATATAAAAATGAAATATATTTTTTGTAATATTTTCAATATTTTAAATGTCCAAACCGGTTAACGCGAATTTAAAAAAAAATTGTTCTGGAGATATGTGCTATAGTTGTCCGATCTGGCTGATTTCGACAAATCATCAATTAAATATCAAAAGTAATAAATTTCATTCGGATATCTTAAAAGCTGACAAAAAGGCACGAAACCGGGTTTAGACCTATAATCACTTAGACAAAGTTGTTCAGAAGGATCCGCAAAACATTTCTCGCATACGCGATTTTTCCGTTTTTGGCTCCCTGTAAACTTACAAACTCTAATGCACATACATATATGTATATGGTATACATATGTAGCTGTATACAAATTTGAACGAATCGAGTAACTGTAATTAAATTAATTAATGCTTAAAAAATGCAAATGCAATATTTTACAAAATATTTAAAATCTCAGGAGATAATCTGATTGCATGACAAATTATTCTTAAACAATATGAGTGCTTACATAAGTGATTTGAAGGAAATTTTGATTATTAAATGAAAATTAGTACTCTCAGTCGGTTATATAGTATTTCGTTTTAAATTTTTTTTATATATTCATTAAGTTTGTTGCGTGATCTAATCATTTACTCACAGAACTCATTAAAAACATTTTCCAAGTTTATTACAAAATATTTTATTTTTTGCCTAAAATTTGTTGACCATAATAAACAATTCGCGAGATGTCTCTTTGATCGTTTTTTTAAGCCCGCTCTGGCCCAAAATTTGGAATCCATATTTGTTTGTGCAAGAAATAAAAATAAAATAAAGTTAATCTACATGAGAATACCCAATGAAGTTGGTAGGGAGATATGAAAATATTGATTTCTTCAAAAATTATAGGCATTTGGAAAGAAAATTTTTTTTTCGTCAATAATTTGGTAGTAAACTGGCTATAAACTTCTATGTCAAGAAAATTTCAAAATTTGTAGTTGATCACAAAGTCAAAGTCATTTGTCTCGTTAATTGAAAAATGAAGTTTTAAGAAAATTGCGTTAAAAGTTTTATATACTATATAACTACAGCTGAGTCGAGGACGGGCTTTTATACACTTTAAAGGGACGGAAAAAAATTTCATCACTACTATAAATATAATTGTCACTTAATAGTTTTATGATTATAAAGCATTAAGCGAAACAAACGATTTTTTGAAAATTCTACAGTGGTCATACTCATTAAAGATTCAAAGTAGTAAAATTCTTCTATATAAAAAAGTAATTAAAATGAATCAGTGGCTCCAAATAAATAATAAGAAGCTAAAAAATACATTATTTTAATAAAATTTAAAGAGTACATTATTAATTTAATTAAAAATAAAGTGAAATTCTGCTTAAATTTAGCGCTTGGTATAGATAAGAACTTTTCACAATCTATCTAAAAGTAATAACCTACAATGAAAATTCATGCAGAGTTCTATTAGAGTTATATTTGCAGACGAAACCCGCTTTACACGTTTTAACTACTCATGTGACTCACACAAAATGAATAACAGCTCCATAATAATAAAGATGATTACTTAGTTTTCTTTATGCAAAAATGTATCTTTTAATTGCTAATCAAAAGCTGAGTAATGCTTATATTTGTACAAGTGCAAGTTTTGCATAGTGTGTAATATATTACTGCAAGTAAACTACCTTCGAATTGTATTACTAGTCAATAGTGAAGTGACTTTTATTATTTGCTATTCAAGAGAAAATACATATGTATGTATGAATAAATTAAGAAAAAAACTGTACTTTTGTAATTTAGTATATAGAAACTATTATACAAACTCGATTTGAATATTTAATGTTTTTGAATAAGTGTCTATTGTTTTGGTGTTATTAGGAAACTATGAGTTTAAGTTGACATTGCTTAATCGGCGATGAACTGTCAAAGCAACAATTAAAATGTCAATTTTCCGAGAATCAATCTTAAACAAAGTAGTTGATTCTTAAGGGGTTAAATGGGTTTCCTCGGGTAAAAAATCATCCTTAAACTTGGTCATTGCGACGCCATTTTCGGTGATCCCTCAAAAAAAGATGCTAATAAGAAAAGTCCTTTCAAGATTATCTAAAGTGAAACAATACCTGTTTTAATTAAACATCTTATCTTAATTTAGAACTTGGATGAAGAACAAAGAACCAAAAATTAGATTTTTGGCCAGACAATTTTACAAAAAAAATAAAATTTCGCTAATTTTTTTTTCAATTTGTTGTACTCGAAAAACAAATCCTTATGTCAAATTTCATGAGGATCGGCTGAGTAGTTCTCGAGAAATCTTACCAACCGACCTCAAAAACACTGCTTCGAAGCAGATTCGTTTAAAGACGGCGTACTTAGCCTAGCTAGCCTCGTGCGCACAATTTCTCAAGGCTGTATCTCCGAAAATATTACTCGGATCAACTCGAAAATTTAAGAAAATATTCTATAAGTGTTGCAGAATTTAATAAGACAATAAAAAGTGGATTTTTTTTTTAACCCGTAAAGCCACGTAACGCCATAAGGAAGTTAAAAACCACTTTTGTGCTATCAAAGTTGTGTTTGCGCGAAGAGTTTAGTATTATCCAAAAAATGACTTTTACAGCAATTTGAATTTGTTGTAAATCACAGAGAAATTTGTTTACTGTCTGTGAAAAAGGAATAATAGCTAATTAAATATTTTGTATTACATACGAAAGTTTTGCTTTTGCGTTCATAATAACACAAAATTTTCCTTATTAGAGAAAAACTAATTCGTGAAGGTTTAGTGAGAATTATTGTGCTTGTGATATATGGTTCCTGCTAGGCTTATTATTTTCACTTGATTTTTGTTTTTACTTCAAATTTGGATTTATTAGATTATTTATTCATTGGTGACTTTATTTGAGGGAATTGAGTACTAAATTATCCTCTCTGTGGAACATTGATAGCATGTTACCTCTTTTTTGTGTATGGTTATTGATACTCTTCCAAGAAAATTGTTCAAAAGTAATTAAAAAAAATTGTTGTTTGAAAAAATTTTTTTGGCAATTATGCTAAATATTAATATTTTTTTTATTTGATATTATTTTTAATATTCTACAAATCATCCCAAGGAATATATTTTTTTAAATAACATAATTAATTTTTAACCTTCAGAAAAGCATCTCAAAAACACTTTTTATAAAATATGGTTTTATTAATTTAATAAAGAGTAATTAGAGTAAAACGCAATAAAAATATTATTACCACAACCGTGAAAGAAAAAAAAAGTTTGAGCTAAGCCAATTCTTTTTTAATGGCATTATAATTTATTTTTAATATTTAACTAATATAAAAATATAAAAAAATCTTTTAATAATGTGGTATTATGTTTTTTCAAGTTTCTGTTTTTATTAATTTATTTATGTTTAATTAATTTTAATTTATAATAAAATAAATATTTTGAGATCCAAATATTTTTAAGCATGGCTATTTTTTTTATTTTGTTTTTTTTTTAAGTGACATTCAAATTTATTTTTAATTCTCAGCACGGCATTTCTAAAACACATTTTATAAAATAAGATAATTTTGTTTTTTAAGTTTCTTCCTTTAATTTATTAAAAATAATTAAATAAAGTAAAACAGTAAATAAAGAAAATTGTATTAATTATACAAATATGGTTCTTTAATAGAGCTGTCATTTGTTTTAAATTAAATATGGTACGAAAATTAATAATAAGAAAGAAAAAAATGGAAAATGAATTAAATCTTTGAACGGTGTTGCCAATACAGGTTAGGTTAGATGAGTCTGGTAGGCTATTGAGCTACGCATAGACTAGTTTTGGTTCTTTGCGATACCAGATGGAGTTCTGTTACGAAGACCATACGAAGTAGTCATCCTTTAGGTTTCCAGCCTTTGAGACGAATTTTAAGAAACTCTGTGGTTTCACGAACTATTCCAATGTCTTGCTAGGGGCCCCATATGCTGATATGCCTTGTCAAGTCCTTGCAAGTGCACAGAGTTGCTAATATAATTTATTGAATTATTAGTAGTCATCGACAATTACAAAAACATCAGTATCCTAAAAACTATGATGTTTCCACATTAGTTTTCTTGTTATTAATCATATTTATTTGTTAGCGAATATGGACCTTCTAAAAAATAGTCTTCTAAAAAAAATTATTTAATGTAGACATATATGTAGGCATATTAAAACAAAAAAATTTCCTTTTTTAAATCTGTGTAAATACTTCAAAGCCTTATAATTTGTGTGCCTGTACTAACTAGCGATTCATCCTTCTCTATTTAGTGTTACTTAACTGAGACGCCGAATGAGTGTATAACAAGTAAAACAAAAAGCGTTTGGCAAAAACAAAAAAAAATAACATTTGCAATCAAAACTGCAGCAGCAATTTACACAAGTAGTGAGTGGTGAAAAGGAAAGGTGAACAAAAACTCACCAATTTGAACAAAAAAGTAATTCAAGCAAATCATAAAAATATGTAAAACAAAGTAAGAAATCGAAAACCTTTCACTGACACCCAGAAAGCAAAAATACATAAATACATATGTACATAGTATGTACGTGTTTAAAAATAGACAAAATTCAAAGCGACGAAATAGAAATAAAAACAACCAAAACATATAACAAATAGAGGCATACACATATGCACGTATTTGTATAAGCAACAACAACAAAAAGCGCGCGATCCAGGTGCAGTGACGTTAGCAGAAATCACAGCAACACGCATACATACACACGCGAAAAGTGCGCTTTCATTGCAACGCAGCGCTTGTGATCTATTTACTGTTGATTATTTTCCAAATTCATGCCACATTTTCGGCTGAATACCGCCTTTCTGGCAGTGCTGCCCATTGCTACGCCTGCGCATGTGTGCTAATGTGCCTGCCTACCCCACTAAACAAAGCCGGACCGCATGTGTGCTGACGCGAGTGTGAATCGTGATTTATTGAGCGAACGTAAGTAAGAAAAGTAAAACGTGAACCCAATTTATAAATAACAACAACAATAAAACACCCTCCCTCAATCGGCTAGTGAGCGCGTGGTCGTGGTGAATCGATGAGTTTCGCATGCGCCTGCGAATTACCAACCCAAATCGATATTTGAATGTCCGAGCGTGTGCGCGAAATGTAGCAAACTTTTCTTTTTAATGCGAGCGTGAAAACGAGTACCCAGACACAGCGTGCTGGACGAAGTGAATCGGGACTACAACGCGGTCGATCAGTTAGTTGTTGTCACTCTCTATAGTACAAACGAGAGTATAGCGTATGCAGAGTTATTAAACCGCGTTTAGTGACCGGCAAAGTACCCAACTAACCTAGATTCAAATTTAGACACAGACATAGCCGCAGCCACAGCCTCCGACATTATGGCCGTGCACAGCGCGTAGAAACAGGCTAACTAAAATAAAGCAAACGCGAAACGCGCCTGCGCAGTAGACAAGAATCTGCCAGCCAGCTTTGTGGAGGCATAGGTGCTAATACACGCCGCTATTGCGAATAACTACGAGCGCGAATAAATGTACCAGGCGCAAGGCGAATGCAGCCATAGTAAATTTGAAAATCAACTGACCAAAAGGTGCTGAATTGACGACACAGACGACGGTGAGCGGTGTGGAGCTGAAAGTGCGGTGGCAAACAAGTTTAGTGCCACTAAAAGTGCAGCTACGACAACGGACCGCAAACAAAAAGTGACCTACAAATACAGGTTTTCATTTGGTTATTGTGACGACCGACAACAACGGTCTGAACTAGAGCCGCAGCCAGAACAACAGCAGCCAACATAAACAACAAACGATCGACACAGACTAGCGATAAAACATAGCTACTAGCCATACTAGTACAGAGTGGACTTGGGCGCAGATTAAGTGAGGCGACGGCGCAGACGACAGACGACGATTGAATCGCGTGTGCACACCTAGGCGAAACCAGCTATGGCAACCACAAGCACACCAACAACAACAATAATGTCTACAACGGTGCCGGCAATGCCGTTGAAAAAAGCTGGACCGCCCGTCCCACCGAGGCCATCGCATGCAAGCGCGCACGCAGCGGGTTTATTGAAAACACAACGCAATGGAGAATCAGTTATGAATGCTGCGACAGCGACAGCACAGAATCGTGTAGCGACAACACCAACAAACACAATAACAGGCACATCAATGGCATCACCAACAGCCACCAGTTCGGCAACAACTTTGTCTTTGAATGGTCGCGTGAGTGTTGGCAATGTGAGCACAGCTGAGGCGACGCAACGCAATTTACAACATCCGATTATACAGAAGAAACCAACGTTGAGCTCAGTTGGAGCCGGAGCTGGCGGTCGTACGGTTATTTATAAGTCGCCCTCGATGAGTGCACCCAAACGTCCGGAAGCACTAACGCCCACAGCAACCAATAATACCACTACCAACCGACTTGGTCCAAAACCGCCTTTAAAGTTACGAAAAGCACCCGATATACCGACAATGAAACCGAACGCCACAGTCCCGGTGCAAAATGCAGGTACAGCACCAGTGCTAAAAGATGTTAATGCCACCAAAGTGCCTGTTAATAGTGTGACCGGTAAAAGTCCAGCTCCACTGCCAGCTGCCACAGTGAGTGCAAAAGATATGAGTAATATCAGTGGTGATGTCGTTATCGTCCAAACGTCGGCCAGTGCCGTCAATCTCAGTCGTCATCACTCCATGGGTAGTGGCTCACCAAAATCGCAGTCACAAACGAGTAGCCTTAAGGATACACGTCTTAGCTTAGGTCGTGCTGATTTCGAGCGCGTTGGCAAGATACAGCTCGATCAGTTGCCGACATCGGTGCAACCCTTACCGCGTCCGCGTAAAATTGTAAAGGTGCCTGTCGCCACGCTTGACTTGGACGACACATCCATCAACAATGGTTCACAATCAAATTCGTCCGGTGTGAGTATTTTTCGTCGCTCGAAAACTACACTTGATAACTTTACATCACGTGCCAATATCACAACAATCAATACGGGAGCCAATACTTTTCTGGGCGGTAAGACAGCTGAGCTGAAGAACAATCTGAAGAATGCGGCCGAACGTTTATTTTCGGAAATAATAGTTAACCAACAGCGTCACGGCAACGAATCGCCTGTAATAACAAAACATGAGCCTGCTCTGCAACATCAGGCTACACCTCATACCGCCACCGCTGGTGGTACCTCTGTCACCGTGGTTACAACCGGTGAGCTGGTCAACAATTGCACCCGTATAAATATCAATACGAATACGAGTACTGAGGGCACGGCTGGAAATATGGAAAATATCCTGAAATCAACGGAGAAAAAGACAGCTTTCCATGAGATACTTATATCCGAATTGGCAGCAATGCGTGACAGAAGCAGCTCCATGGAGAACTTGACTAGCGCAGGAACACCTATACTCATTAAGAAAGAACAAACGCCACTAAGCAGTCCAGTATCGGAGCCGATCACCAAGTTAACAACCATAAACGCAAATGAGGCGGTAACACCAACAAAAGCAACAACAAAAGTATCATTAAGCAGCAACACTTTAAACAACAGCAACATCGATATCGCTAACAACAAAACACGTCAGCGCTGTAATTCCATTGAAGATGCGGATCCCGACACCGAAGATGTCGATGCTGATAACGTAGAAGACACCGAAGATGGTGAGGAAGACGATATGCAAAAGAATAATCGTAACAATAAATTGAACGGTGTTGGCACACCGAGAAAACGTTGCCCTTCAGGCTGTTCGTCAGACTCATCGCCATATGGCACTGAACGTTCGGCGCGTATACGCACTTCCGATTGGATTGAGGTAGGCGATAATGGCAAAGAGGTCACTATGACCAGCTGTCACATAAGTTTGGAGGATTCGGGTTTGGAGGATGAAGAGCGTTTGGATGAAATGTCATCGCTCGACGTTGGAGATTCTTGGGATAGTGTAAAGGAGGCAGAAAATGTCAAACGGTGCCGCACTGTGAAGAGGTGAGTTCTTTTACATTTATTATTGAGATAAATTATTAAGGAAGTTAGTATTCACACTTGTTTTAACATATATTTGAATAGAGTTGCCACTTGTTTGAAATATTTAATTTAATAATATTGATATGAGAGTCTTCAAATACTGTTATTTCTATAAAGCTATACAACTTTACTAAGTCTTGTAGTTAAATATTTTTAAAAAGGGTTGCCATCTATTAAAATATTAAATTTAGGAAAATTGTTAACATGAACGTGATATAACAATATTTTTTAGGTATAAAAGGAGCTTCAAGAAGTCTTGTAGTTGCAACTAATTTTAAGCGTTGCCATCTATTTAAAACATTCGGTTGACTTATGAACGGAAAATAAATAAATATTACAGTTTAAGTAAGTTTGATGTCAGGTTTACATAAATTTCTGTTGAAGATAATTTTTTAAAAATTATTTCCGGTAAAAAAAAAATAATTTCAAAGGCCAAAATCTTGTAAGAAATATTATGCTCTGGTGAATATACTTATGTATTGGAATAACTTTTTAGCAGAAGCAAAACTTTTTAGGGTTTTAGATTAGAATAAAAATATTGATGTTATCCTTAGAACTTTGATTTTTCAGCTTTAAGCTGAGGGCACAAGCCTTCAAAAAAAAACTGTTTCGCCTACTTGTAGTATATTTCCATAACGGTACTTAAATAATAACCTTTTATTAATAAATATAGCGTAACTCAATGCCTTCAGCCTTTCTCGTTCATGTTTCGCAGCCGGTGTGTCTGTCTGTAATCTCAGCAATCTATTCACATGATGCGCTTGTCGGTGCTCAAGACCAAAAATTTTTCATCCTGTTTCCTGTTAACGTTTTTTTTTGTTTTTGGTTTTTTGTTTTGCTTTAATTTTTAATGAGAACATGTCTGTGATACTTTCATATACGCAAACACATCTACCTACATACATACATACAGACAGTACGTAAATAACAGATTCCAGAAGTGCTAAAAAACCTGCCCTTTAAATAAGTCAACAGCAACAAAGTGGACAACGGCTGCATACTGATGTTTGATTAGTTAAGGATATTTGTTTACGCTTCGTGGCATGATCGATCGTTGGCGAGCGACTACGGATGTTTACCGCAAGGCAGTTCACATTACATAGCATGCACACATGCATACATACATAATAGCCACAAATACACTGACATTTGTACATCGCGCTTGGAATTCGTATGCCAATTCTTTGCTTGGCACTTAACCATTATTCAGAGAATCGCCGCTGCCGGCATTTAATTAAGGTTGATAAACTATAGCTGCAATGAAGTCAACTTATTTATTATTTACTTATATCGAAACCGTGTGCACAGCGGGCTATATGCATCTACATACTATGTACATATGTATATTTATATGTAGTATGTATGCATGTGGCTGTGGTAACCAAAAAATCTGCAGCGCTTGCTGTTTTATGCTTGGCACATACATTGCATAGTCTCGTCCACACAAACACATACATATGTATGTACATATGTACATACAAGTATTTGCTGCGATAAGATAGCACAAAATATAGTTTTTCCTTTTATTTTATTTACTATGTATTTTTATACATACATATGTACATGCATATTATTTTGTTCGTTTTTGGGCAAACCAGGAAGACTGCAATGCGGCAACTGCAACTGAATTTGCAGTCAAACGTCAGGTAGTTACTTTTGCTGTCATCTTACACACACGTACATACCAGTCCAAAATATAATATATTTTTTTGTATTTCCGGAGGTTTAGTTGCTTGTCAATGTGAATTGACAACTTTTTAATATGCCTCGGCCAATCTAGAGCTATAAAAGAGACCTCAATTCTGACAGTTCATTCTGTGAGCCTTTGTTGCTAAAAAATTCGTTGAAATAATTTTCTAAAAAAATGGTGGCTTTAAGACAATCTTCGGAATTACTTATTTCAACAAACCCGTTTTTAATCTTCATAAAATTATCTAGAATAGTATGCATCTTTTTAGTTTTAAATCAATTTTTTTTTTAAATGTCGGATTTGTGTAGATTTTAAATTGTTCACCAGAAAAATAAGCAGCAACGTTTTTCATTGCAATAATATTTAGCAAAAGACATTCTTTATATAATTTACTTTGCACCTGTAGCAAAAAATTTAAGTGAGTACCAGTTTTACTCTCTTAGTACCATAGTTGGTCGATTTGAAAAATGTAGCTTCTAATAAAAAGTTCACTGACCATCATTTCCAAGCGAAGAGCCATATTATTTAATAAGTAAACTAAAAATGTACATTGACAGAATGTAATGAACTCTAATAATCGAAAATTCAATTTGGAAATTTTTGAATTCCCTTGATCCCGTAGGCGATCTCAAAGAGAATCTACGAAAAAAAGGTGTCTCACGGTGAGGAAGATATTTCAACTTAAACTTAACTTTTCTCATATACAAAAATCAAAAAAAAAAAACATTGTTATTGCTATAGATGAATATTGGTAATGATGGAAAAGTTCGTCAGATTTTTAATTTTGGCATCCTCCAATTTTTTTGTGTGAAATTTTTTACATTTCAGAGCTGCTCAAAAAATCGAAATTATCAAAAATATTTCTCCTATCATTAATGGACAAATATAGTATCTAAGCATGTCGTGTGCAAATTTCAAGTCGCTCGATCCAGCCGTTTCATAGAAATTTGCTTTTCCGACACTGTGCATAAACAGTGTTTAAAGAAAATCGCGTATTAAGTTTTGAGCCAATTATACAAAGTTAAAAATTCTTACAATTACAACCATATTTCCAAACAATTTTCGGGATCAACTTCAAAATTTCGGATTCGAAATACATACATACATATGTGTATATACAAAAGAATCGATTTTTGGTAACTTCAGTAGTGTATATGCAGTGGCGGTTTCAGAAGGTGAAAAGGGTAAAATTTCCGCTCCAAAGGCTAAATGGCTTATTCGTAATTTTACTACTCTGAAAAAATATAAAGTAAGAAAAATATAATTCCGTCTCTTATCTGTCAGATAGATTGCCTCGATTTGGAATAAATGTAATCAGATCTGTAACTGAAAGTGCTGAACTTGAAACAACGCGGCTTGATAGAGAGCTTGAAATATATGCTGCATTCAGCTTCATATGTGTTCGTTCGATTGATACATTCTCCCCGGTTTTTCATCCAAGTTGTCAACATACAATTAATTACAAGCGTTCGACCGCCTTCTATCTCTAACTCATTCACTCAGTGTGATTCTTCAGAAACAATCGATTGATCTGGCAAAGGCAATAAAAATGATAGATATGCTGCTTATAACGTTCCGAAATGAAAAACAAAAAGCTGGGGAATATTTTCTTTCCATTTACTAACTCTGCACACTTTCTGTGACGAATGCGAGCTCGGAACGCTCTTTTTCGACACTTTCCCGCATGAAAACGTGGCTGAGGACGAACATGCCTCAAGCTAGATTGATCGGCATGACGTTGCGGCACACGTTTCGTGATATTAAAGTCACTGCAGAAATAGTTCTCGGAAGATTCTTGGCCCACGTCGTTTCAAAATTTTTTCATTCCATATTCCATACGCGAACTGCCTACAATATTAAAAATATTAAAGTATATTACTCGTACGTCTGCGATTTATAATATGTTTTTCCAATTTAGTAGGATTTGATATTAGAACGTCGATTTGAAGTTTTTCCACCATGATATTGAGCTGTATAAAGGTTACTACCATATTTAATATAATATTCTTCATGTTTCAAGTAAATATTTATTTCAAAACCTCAAGTACTATTTCTGGATCCGCCCCTGGTATATGTACATATATTTTTTGAAAACTCTAGTCTGGCCTACACTGCAAGAAAAAGTGTGAAATAACTGCGAAGTAGACTTTGAACTGTCGAACGCTTATTGCGTCGCTGAATAGTGTATCGAAATAATTGTGATTTACGACTCTTACATACTTACATACATATGTATGCATACTCGTATAGCGTATTTACGTACCACAAATATTACGTTTACGTAATTACAATAGACTTTGCTAAGTGGTTCCATAGTGTGCGGGTGTTTTCAGGTGCGCATCAATTTTTTCCAGCTTGACAATTTCATGCTTTTATTGCTTTTATTTTAAATAATTGCTGTATTTTTTTGTTTTTGCATTTTTATGTGTCTCAGTTGAAGTGTTATAATTCGTGTTTCAACGTTGTGAACCTGTGCATCGCTCACCTACTTCCATACATAAATCTATACGTAAATACCTTTAATATACTATGTGTTTGCTTGTACATATGTAGGTTCCTCTGCACGAGTGTGTATGTATTGTCATATGAAATGCTAGTAGTGAAATAATTAAATAAACGGCTTTGTGTATACATAATTTTAAACATACTTACATATGCAACAAGTTCCGCCAACGCCATACGAGTGTTTTTGCTGCTTTTCAGTTAGCTACTTTGTAGCGCCTTTGTTTCGCTTGCTGTTAGGGGCTTGTTGGTTATAGATTCCAGCTGCCTTGTAGGAAATTTTTGTTTCAGTGAAAAAAATCAGTAGAGAACACCATTTTTTAGAAAAGTCAAAATTTCCTATGCTAGAAATGTTCTTCGGATCATTCTGCACATTTTTGTCAAAGAGACAAGGGGTTTAAAACCGGTTTCGAAGGCGAAGTTTAAGTGATCTGAATAATTGGTTAAATGGAAGATATGTGATATAGTTCTCCGATTTGGCCGATTCCGACCAATGCTCAATATAATATCAAAATTTACCAACGAATTAAATTTTGTTTGGACATCTGAAAAACTGACGAACAAATTTTTATAATGCTTAAATAATTTCGCTTTAAAAATTACTGGTTCAAAATTGGTTTTAGACCTATAGTCTCTTAGGCAAATGTGTTCAAAATTATCCGTAGAACATTTTCGGCATACGCGATTTTCTCGTTCTTTGGCTCCCTGTAAATCGACCTGCTCTAAGGTAAAGGGTGATTTTTTAAGAGCTTGATAACTTTTTTTTTAAAAAAAACGCATAAAATTTGCAAAATCTCATCGGTTCTTTATTTGAAACGTTAGATTGGTTCATGACATTTACTTTTTGAAGATAATTTCATTTAAATGTTGACCGCGGCTGCGTCTTAGGTGGTCCATTCGGAAAGTCCAATTTTGGGCAACTTTTTCGAGCATTTCGGCCGGAATAGCCCGAATTTCTTCGGAAATGTTGTCTTCCAAAGCTGGAATAGTTGCTGGCTTATTTCTGTAGACTTTAGACTTGACGTAGCCCCACAAAAAATAGTCTAAAGGCGTTAAATCGCATGATCTTGGTGGCCAACTTACGGGTCCATTTCTTGAGATGAATTGTTGTCCGAAGTTTTCCCTCAAAATGGCCATAGAATCGCGAGCTGTGTGGCATGTAGCGCCATCTTGTTGAAACCACATGTCAACCAAGTTCAGTTCTTCCATTTTTGGCAACAAAAAGTTTGTTAGCATCGAACGATAGCGATCGCCATTCACCGTAACGTTGCGTCCAACAGCATCTTTGAAAAAATACGGTCCAATGATTCCACCAGCGTACAAACCACACCAAACAGTGCATTTTTCGGGATGCATGGGCAGTTCTTGAACGGCTTCTGGTTGCTCTTCACCCCAAATGCGGCAATTTTGCTTATTTACGTAGCCATTCAACCAGAAATGAGCCTCATCGCTGAACAAAACACGCGCGCGAAACACATTTCGAACCGAACACTGATTTTGGTAATAAAATTCAATGATTTGCAAGCGTTGCTCGTTAGTAAGTCTATTCATGATGAAATGTCAAAGCATACTGAGCATCTTTCTCTTTGACACCATGTCTGAAATCCCACGTGATCTGTCAAATACTAATGCATGAAAATCCTAACCTCAAAAAAATCACCCGTTATAATGTTTTTTCAACAAAATTTGAGCTGTTGAAGGTCATCACTATACATAATGCTTTTGCATTAACTCAAAGTGAGTAAGTGAGCAAGTACCAAATGAACATTCGCTAAATCAAATGCCAAGTCAAAAAACCACAAAAATTCGACTATTTTTTGTGCAGCAAGGTTAAGCAAAGATTAAGCAACTTCAAATATAGAATTGTAATCTCGGTGCCCAATAAATATCAAGGAGTGATTTTTTTGTTAATATTTCATTGAAAAAACAAATTCAAAACAACAAAAAAAATGTAAAATCTGCAAATACTTCATAGTTTTTCATATTATAGGGACATTTTAAATGATGTGTGCGTTCTTTTGTCACCCTTTGAGAAAAATGAAATTTGTCGCTGATAATATATTTTTAAGTATTTTGACTATTTAAATTTAGTGGTAACGGTAGGGAGAAACTCCGACAGAAGAAATTTAAATAACTGTACTATACGTCGACAGGTTGAGCTATAAGATCAGGATACTATAAAATATTACTCGAGATTTTGAAAACGTATACAACTTGGATAAATAGTACGACATACATATATTTATTTTGCCCTTAAACCTTATTCAAGAATTTTAATATTTGGGAAGGGGTAGATCCTTATTATTACCAAGCCTTATATATTTGATTAGATTAGATAAATAAATGAGGTTTGTCTCGCGACCTAAGGTCTGCTGTGCCTCCTCCGAAGTTACAACGACTCACTTAGCTCCAGCATATTGATAAATTCCAATATACTGCTACGTGCTATTGAAGCGATGTGATCCCTATGGAAACATGGATCCAAAGGCTTTTATCATGTGCCCACAGACTGCTGTGCAGTCAATTAGTAGGTATTCTGGAGTTTCAGGCTCCATGTCGCGGAATCGGCAATTAGCACAAGAAGCTGGCCCATGTTATAATTACATTTGAGCTTAGAATAGCCTACTGTCTCTTGGGAGACTGATTCCATATTTACCTTTTAAGGTTGTAACCAATTGTTGCCAATAGCCTTCTCTGCCTAAACCTTTATCCTTGCGGAGCAGTTCCTTTATGCTATGGGGACCAGCCGAAATGAAACGTTCGGGTCCTACCATGTTGGTGGATGCTGCGGAACGGGCAGGCTCATAAGCCAGCTATATGTATATCGGCTATACTTTTGTGATCGGACACCTAGTTAAAGTGCACTTGGTTATGATATGATTCTATACACTCCTGCATCAATAGCGATTTGATTCTGATTTGTTTGTACTACAAGTATCCCTAAGCAGTAACTTGAGAACGGAAATGTTCCATTCAGCCTTACTACTGAGGGAAAACTTGAACTTCTTGCTGCATAGTGAGTGTTCTAACTGTAATATCGTAATAAAAATATGTTATATTTGTTCGTAGAGCTTAAAACATGAACAAAACTATGTACATATATGTATATATGTATGTATGTACGTTACTTTAAACCAGAGGAAATACTTCTTTCTAACACCTGTGAGCGAATTTTCTGCACGACTGAAGACAAATATTGATAAATATTTATTAGTTATTTTTCCGTTATACATGAGAAAACATGCAAACACCGTTGTACTCAATCAATAGCTGGGTGACAAGGTTTTGATATGCAAATAACAAGCGCTTTTATATAAAGCAAATTTACTCACGTTGAATACTAGCAAATAGTGAAACTATGCATTTGCTAAGCATTTTCATATAGAGTAGAACAAATTGAAAGGAATTTACGTGGAACAACGTCATCAACAAAGTTACAGCTTTTGAAATCGTTCGTTAGGAATAATATAATTCTTTGTACTTGCATGAAGTTTGTAAAAAATACAGTTATGGTCATATTAATGGAAACAAATATTTTCACTTTTATTTTGTGTTAGTTTGGGGGAGAAATATGATTAATACCTATGTATTTTTAAGCATTTTTGTCTAAAATTTAAAAAAATTTAGATTTTTCAATATATAAAAATTTTTCGCTGAAAAAGATTTTTCAACATTTTTTTAAAATAGAAAAAAATAAGTTTAATAGAATTTTTTAAAATTTTAGCAACTGTATTTGTTCAAGATCATTTTAGGACTAGTTCAGGTTTAGTTCGTACTTTTAATGACTAGAAGTACATATGCAACTCCAATAATAACATTTCCTGAGTGAAAACTTATAAATACATACATATCGTCAACTAAAATGCAAAATAACGTATCATCAAAAAATTCGAAATTGAGTATCTTATTGATTACGATTCACTACTTCAAATTACATTCACAATATGACATTTGTCCAACATTCTCAGGTTCTGCGCTCTAATATAAACCAGTTTTAACTCTTGCTCTACATACCTACTAATATCTTCCTGCTATGCCCTTTCGAATTTCATAAAGAAACCTGCAGTGCTACTATTAATATGGACACGGCGGTGCTTGCAAGCACTTGCGCCGCTGTAGGTATGCTGTCAGCCGACATAATGCTGATGAGCTGAACAATCAAAGCTGACACCATACAGTGGCAATTCCTCAGAGCCTTCATATTTTTCTGCAACACAAACACAAAAACAAAAATAACTTTCAACAAACAATTTGCACAGACTACGCTTTTGTTGTTGCCAATGCGCATAACCACCTCACGCCAACTTGTCAACTGTTTGCCTTTTCTGCAGCGCTTCGTCAGTTCAGTGGCTCTGCATCACTTGCAGTGCTCCTCTTCGTGCCCAGCTATTTGTTTTGATATGCGACGCATTTACTTAACGGATTATGTGAACTTTAAACGCGTCAGCGAGTCACAAAAGTAAACTTGTTTGCTCGCGTTTGGCTTGGAGGTGCGTCGCCGTGCTCCTGCTGTTCAACGGTGCAACCGAAGGTGTGAGTTTTGGCGAGGACTGCCAATGATGAGTGACTTTTGCGATAATGCTGACAACAACAACAACAACAAGTGAGATATATGAAATCACAAAAATTGTAAAAATAAATGTGGTAAGGCCATATTGATGCTCGTGCTTTGCCCATGACTCACTTCGTTTGGTATTTTTCGCTGAATTTTGCGTTTATTGGCAAACTTGTTCTTGTGCTTTTCATTATAAATAAATAAATATATATGTGGCTATATATGTATGTATGTTAATATTGTTATTATTGATAAATTTATTCATATGCCGTGCTTCAGTACCGCTTCTACGAACATACTTACATACAAATGTATGTATGTGTGACTAAACCAATATCAACCTACATTTTCACCATACTTTTTTCGTGCTTGTATATGTGTGTGTGTGTGCTTTTTAATTGGCGCGTATACGTGAAGTTCGCTGATGCGTGACTTACGTGTATGTGGCAATGTTTGTATGTATATTTGTATACATTTATCTGAAAGTTCTATATCCGCAAACAAACATACGTATATATTGTATTTACCCATTTATGTACATACGTATATGTATGTATGTATGTAGAAAGGCAAGTGAACTTCAATTATTATCTGCATATGCAGTCATACATCTACTCTCACGTGTATGGAAGCGTGTTAGTATATGTATGTGTGTTCTTATTGTTGTTATTATCTCGTTGGAAGCTTATTGTCTTCCCGTTTGATGCCATCGATTACTCATACTGAGTTCACGTAGCAACCCGAATTCTAGCGTTAACTATTCTCAGCGTAAACAAATCGCGTAAATAAATGAGCACACATACACACATACACGGAACATACAAAAATTACTACTTTGCAGAAATTTTAGTATTTTCTACAAATCGCTAACACACATACATACATACAATCATTGCACAATGTAAAGAAAAAATAACCAGTGAGAATTTTTTAAGTATTAAATGATTCCCATCAGAAACCAGAAACAGACATGTATGTAGAATTCAATTGCCAACAAATATACATTTGTATGTATGTAAGTGAATTTTTTTTAATAGTAAATACTCAGATATGAAATTGTCTTTCCAATAATAGCGAAATAAAAAGTGATCCATTTGGAGGTTCCCTACTTTTTTAAAAGAAAAAACACAGATACTTCAAATTTAATACGATATTATTATTATCATTCGTAAGAACATTCTTTGGAATTTATTTTTTTGGTCTCGTCTTAGATGCTCCATCCATTGAGACCAATTTTCGATGACTTGTTCGAGCATTTCGACTGGTAACTAGCGACTGCCACGCGTGATGTTTTGCTCCAAGGCCTGCTGCTCATCGAAGTGATCGCTCAATAAATCCAAATAGTCGGTTATCATGGTACGATTACGGTCGCCATTGACAGTTACTTTACACCGGTCACACAAACCACACCAAATCGTTGTTTTTTTCTGGATGAAATGGCAGCTCTTGAATCTCTTCAGGTTGCTCTTCGTCTCCAATGCAGCAATTTTGCTTGTTTACATGCCCATTGAGCCAGCCAGAAATGGCCCTCAGCGTTTAACAAAATTTGGCTGGAAAAAGTCGAATATTCTTAGAACTTTTTAAGAGTACGTAGAGCGTCGCTTAGGAAAGTCGAGAGGCCTTAGTTCTTGCACACGCTGTATATTGTACGCTTTCAATTTAAAATCTTGACATAAAATGCGCCAAGTCG
Organism: Bactrocera dorsalis; assembly: GCF_023373825.1. Classification (NCBI taxonomy): domain Eukaryota; kingdom Metazoa; phylum Arthropoda; class Insecta; order Diptera; family Tephritidae; genus Bactrocera; species Bactrocera dorsalis. Next base: position 41,367,292 of record NC_064304.1, on the reverse strand, counting down.
TTCCATTCGTCAGTTCGAATTGCTACAAATGACACCGAATCGACTCTGCACGGTCTTCGTCTACACTCTCACTCTCGTGGTGGACGTAGTCTGTTCGGTCGAATATTATCCAATAATGAATGTTGGTTCTCAAGATGGATGATAGTGTTGCGAATAGTACGTTCAGTAGGCCGAGGCGCAAGTCTTTCCATACAATACAGAACAAAAATAACATGACAGCTTGACGCGACTGTCAATTCAACTATTGTGAACCTCAAACCGAAACCATAAATTTTTAAAATTACTCCACCATCTTTTTCCTTCCAAATAACTGCTACAGTTTATATGAACAAATATGAATTGTTCGATTTCGTTGAGACATAAATAAGTTAAATCGGAACCACTTGCTTTATTGATTGAATTATATTATGCTCCAAGAAACAACTACTTATATAATTGTGAAATAATTTTTTTTGGTGGGTACAAGTCTAGTGCTTTTTGGGCTAGTTAATATTTAATTTACAAAATCTGCGGATTTGGCCTTTTTCGAGGTGATCATTTTATTTAAACATTTCACTGATTGCCACGTTTTTATATTTACAAATGAGTATAGGAAGTAGCACAATTTTCACAATTACGATAATTATCTGTTGTTCTTAAGGTTTTTCACGCTACTAAGCATAGATCTATTCTTCGTATTCAAAATTAGTTATGTTTGTTAGTTGTTATTGTTTACGATTTGTTGAAGAGATTTAAAAATTATGTGGCAAAACAACACATTGAAAACTTGGTTGGTTGTGATTCCTTATCCCAACGAGTGGAAATTGTCATCAATTCGGGACAATGGAAGCTTTATTATAAGTCGAGAGCAGAATATCTGTAAATTGCTGTCAGTTATGCTATATACGTTCCATTTGGAGGTCCTGGAAGAACAAACCGTTTGTTTCGAAGTTTTGAAGCTTAGTTAATCTTCAGGCAACACAACTCTTTAAGAAAAATAGAATAGCTGTTGCGGATTTTATTGACTGCTTTGATGACATATTGCAGTGATTGAATTAGTTTTTCACTTAAGTTTCTAGCGACTAAATGTTGTCTATGAATAAGGCAATGTACACCAAGGACATCTGGAATTTTATTTTTTAAGTGCGCTATTAAGCCTTTATGGCACCCTATCATAGCCGGAGCGCCATCCGTAGCATTTGAATAATATTTTTCAAAGGAATCTCTTTCTCATCGCAAAACTTTTCCAATATATTGAAAATGATTTCGCCTTTTGTATCGGTCTGTAAATTTCTAGCAAATAATAGTTCTTCACATATTTTCTCATCTTTAATAAACCTCACGTAAGACAACAACAATGCTTCATTAGTTGGTAAAGTGGACTCATCGAACTGAATTGAGAATTGGCTTATCCTCAGGTGATCACACAATGATTCTTCAATGTTTTCAGCCATTTCATCAATTCGTGTTTGCACAGAATTATTACTAAAAGGAATTTTTCGGATAATATCTGCGGCCGGTTTATGAAGCACGGTAGTTATTACTTCATTTATTGCTGGCAATATTAACTCTTCTCCGATGTTATGTGGTTTGCCTTTTTGAGCAATTAACAAAGAGATATTGTACGAAGCTCGAAGTCCGTCGTCATCTTGCTTAACAGCCGCCGAAAATAGTTTTGCTATTCTTGGCTGAGTATTATGCTTCTTCTCTAGGTCTTGAAAATATACTGCATTCTTGTCTCTCTTATCTGGATGCATTTTATTCAAATGATCTTGCAGTCTTGAAGGCTTCATTGCTTCATTCGAAAATGTTTTTAGACATAGTAGACACAAAGGCGAGGATGGGTTTGTGGGATTTGCAATGAATCCGAATTTAATGTATTCCGCACAGTATTGCCGTCTCTTCTTTTTTACTTCCGACATTGTTTTGCTTTGAGAAAAACGTTTAACTTCGCGAGTAGTGTAAAGGAGGCGTAAGTAATGCTCATCTATTGCGCCAAAACCACAAATGAATATAAAATAAATATTACATTGCTTATATAGGAATACTTAAGCACAATTATTATATAGTAGTCCAAAAATATGAATTCTTATTTTTCCTAGAAATACATTTTAAAAAAAGGGATCTTTCTCCTTTTCGTATTATCTTATTTTCCCCAGAAATACATTTGTAAGAAAGGATAAAGACCCTTGTTTTATTTTCCACATAAAAGATTTAAGGAGTTCAAAAGCTCAAAACGTGCGCTACATCAGTTCGAACCTACCTACTCTACACCTTTGCGCAAATGATCATATTATGATAGCAAATGACCACATACAGATTTGGCAATGGTCTCTTACCGCCCCCCTTGACACCTGTAGCGCCCACAAGGGGGCGTTATCGCCCACTTTGGGAAACACTGCTTTAAACCATTAAATGTTATGATTAATATTGCATAACAAAAACTTTGTTGTGATTCTTTTCCTATCGAATAATTCATTGATTATATAATATTGTTTAAAGGAAAAATATTTTTTATAATCTTATACCACAAACTGTATATTCACAAACCAATAACGGTTAACTCTTATATTTTATTACTTTGCTTATTAGTCATGTTCGCAATACAACAAACACATAATTTTACCAATAATTATTGCTAATAATAGTTATTTGGCTCTAATTAGTGTCTGGTGTAGCTTCTTCTATTTCTGTTGCGCGTTGCGAAATGGCTAATTATATAATACGCGAAACTAAGGGCATCAACTGAGCTTTAATTATTATATTATACATACATACATACTTATATGAGAATACGTACAATTTATACTCTTTATATAAAGAATGAAAATGAACCTCAAGATAATAAAATTTATATTTTCAACAGGCTTAATTTCTTAGTTCTTTTAATATACCATAAAACCATATAAAAGGATTTAAGTGGTTCCGCCATATATTAAAACTTTAATATATAATAATTTACAATCGTAATAAATGTCGGGTGTTTCAACTTAAACGCCCAAAAATTCTTATTTTGTTCGATCTGGCCACAATAGAAGTTGGGCATCCCATTACCCCTGGTCAACATAATCAGCCTACTGAGCGTATTATATTCGCAACATCATCACCCATATTGAGATTCAGCTTTCATTATTGGATAATATTTGACCGAATAAACCATATTTAGCAGGCAGTAAACGAAATATAACATCCGTAGCTGAGAGTGTACACGAAGATCGTGGAGAGTCGATTCGACTCGGACTGACGTATAGAACGACTTGGCGCATTTTATGTCGAGATCTCAAATTGAAAATGTACAAAATATAGCTTATGCAAGAACAGAAGTCGCTCGATCTTCTCATGCGACTTGCGAAGTTCTAAGAAGAACTACCATTTTCGAGCTAAATTTTATTAAGCGATGAGGTCCATTTCTTGCTCAATCTGTATGTAAACAAGCAGAATTGCCACATATGGGATGAAGAGTAATCTGAAGATATTGAAGAGCTGCCACTTCATCCAGAAGAAAACAAAGGTTTGGTGTATTTTGTGGCCGGTCGAATCATCTGTACTTTTTGTATTGCGATCGGAGCTGTATGCATGTCAGCAATAACGTGTCGAATATTCTCTTCCAAGGCGTCAATCGCTTCGAGCTCATCTGCGTAGACAAGCGACTACACAAATCTCCACAAAGAATATTCCAGCGGTTTTAAATCGCACGATATTGGAAGCTGCGCCACCGGCCCACAACCCGAAATAAGGTGTTCACCGAAAGCTTCTTTCAATAAATAGATTGTTTCCTTGGATGTATGGCATGTAGCGCGGTCTTGTAGGAAAAACTTTTCATCATACCTCCATAACGTTCCCCATTGGCTTTATTTTTGAACAAACATGGACCATTGATTTCCTCTGCCCGTAGGGTATACAGTGACTTTTTGCGGATGTAGCGGCGCACATTGGTTTCTGCTAGTGCATACTGCGGCTAAAAATATAAGGAGTTGTCGCAGGACAATGACATTTGGTACATCATTGTTTTGGATTCCAATTAAGAAAAAAATGAAAAAAATTTTTTAAAAAATTTTATTTTACGCCCACCTCCCATATAAGGTGAAACTTAATTTTTGACCTACAGCACTGATTTTTGGTACATAGCATTTTTATGACATTATATATGTTGGTGTTAAATTTCAATAATATCCGCCCACTTTTACGCCCACCTCCCATACAACTAAATTCTCTTTTATCAAGTCTCTTTTAGCAAATTTCTTACATCTTCGTGACATTCTGACACTGTTTTTTTCAAGGGGGGCAATTCGGGGCAGCTGAATTTTTTTTTATTGTTTAGCTGAGACTTCAGGCTTTAATTCGGTATATGTATGTCGACAGCGGTAGACAGCGCTAAAAAGATGCACCACTTTGAATTTGAAGAAAATTGAAATTTTGACGTCCAAATTATGTTGTTCCACAAAATTTTTTATGCATTATTTTTTTCAGTGGATTTTGATGCAAATTTTTTCTTTGATACATATTATAAATGAAAAATAACAAAGTTGAATTTCAATAGTTGTTTTATTGTATCAATGATTTGACTTTTGAGTAAATTTTTTGCTAATTTTGATGTTCTCTACATTCACCAACTTTGGGTATTTCTGGACAAAAAACTAATGCAGATAGAATCCTAATACTTTGGGAAAATAATGTACAGATAGTTGGTAACAAACTGTGAAATTTTCATTCAAATCAGACAACATGAAATTTTTGAATTTCGGCCACAGATATACCAATGTGCGGCGTCGCAACAATGGCTTGTGCATGATACTGACTCCAAATGCGACAATTTTGTTTATTAACGTACTCATTCAACCAGAAGTTAGCTTCATCGCTGAACAAAATTTTCTTCCGAAAATCGGCCAGCCGACATTCGATTCTAATTATTTAAATTTTGTAAGAGTGCAAACTAAGGTGTTTCCGCAAAATTTTCTATAGAGTGGATGGGCGTACAAAATCTGTAGATATTTCGTCATACATACGTCATCCCTATAAAACAGCACTTCTTCTGTGAGACATTTATGGGATTTTTTTTGTATGAGTGTGATATTCTCTGTAATCCTCATTAATGCATATATTTTTTTCGATTAGAGTAGACAATACTTGTACTTATATGTAGTATATATGGCAAAAGCTGATGATTGAGAAAGCTTACTAAAAAATATTATTCCATAAGCCATTTTTTTTATCTTGTATTTTAGTATGTGACCAAGAGTTTCATCGACCAGTTGTCATAGCAGTTTTTAAGATTTCTTGAATGACTGATGTTAAGATTTTGAGGTGTTCACAATTTCTTTGGATTGTAATGCCTCTTTAGGCTTACAAAAATCGATGATATTTTTAAAATAATTTATATTTATCGTATATGTATATTTGTATATCCAATAATGTTGCAAAAATTACTGGCTTTAAACAACATTTTGACCCCTATCACATCTGCAGCGCTGGTATGTGAGAAATCAATTCCGGTTGCAATTCAACCATTGTTTTTATGGCTATTAATACACGCTTTGTGCATATGTACGTATGTATATATAGGTATATATAAACATAAAATGTCAAACAATGATACAACTACGTATTACTTGACTAGTGAACAATAGAAAATGTGGATGTTGCATGTGTCAAACGCTGATTTGCGAACATTTCCTAAAATACAAAAGCCGACAAATCGGCAAATGCATATTTTGCGCTTATAAAGATAAATAATAAATCAGATTTGTACAAAATATACATAAGTATGTATGTAAGTCTAGTTAGAAAAATAACCGTTTATATGTAATAGTTATAATTCATAAAACGGTTTTCAGAGCTATCCTTCTACTCCTAAACAGATTATACATATATATATATACATACATACATATTTTTCTATGAATAAATAATATTATTCAACAGTAAAAATGGCTTGTATTTTACTCCATCGCTTACGAATCGACCATCAAAGTCACGTCCCGAACCCCAGCAGATAGCCAGCAGATGAATGAATCTCGGTTGCATGCCACAAAGGTTGTCCAGCTGCAATGGTCTGTGATTTACATACATACATACAATCATAAACATGCACTAAAACACATAAAATACAGTTGAGTTGCCTGTAGTGCTGTTTAATAACCGTTGCTACCGCTGCAATCGATTATTGCCGGTCACAGTTGCACAGTTGCAACAGTTGCAATGGAAGGAAACGCTTCCACATAAACGTGGAAGATACACTCTCGCATCGCTCAATGAGTCGTTGAATTATGAATGGTCGTAGTCAAAGCACAAATTGCAATTTTAAATTGAAAACGAAAAATACTATATTATTACAATAAAGCAACAACAACCACAATAGCAGCAGCAAATAAAGCACTGATGGCATAATAATATGAGGTTTCGCATATCGCCGCAGTTTTGCAGAAATTACACCGATTGTGTGCTGTTCGGTGAGTGAATTTCGTTGCGAAAAGTCGCAGGTTATTGGTCCGTGCGCTGTTTGCGGTGGCAGCGATGAATAGCTGATAAAACAGTGATGATGGGGTTTGATCACTTTTCGCGTAAGTGTCGGTTCGTGGTATGACATGTTATCTCTGGGGGCGTGTGGTGGAAACTGATTTCGAAATCTGATGAATTAGTGGTCTAATGTTGAGTATGGAAAGACGAAAAATTAGAGTTAGTAGATTTCGGTTTTTTTTTGAGGTTATGTGATGACACAACCTTTAAACTATTAACATGAAATTACCAGCTGAGCAGCAAGCTGGAGTCAAATTTCTAGGAAGCAGGTCGCTTAAACACAATACTATAGAGATATTCTCTTGCTCTTGCAAAACCCGGTGCACGGTGCAAGCATTGCAGATTGACAACGGCACAACAACAAACACACACAGAAAAATTTTTGCAAGGGCTGTGAAATATGTCAGACCAAAACCCATGTATATTTCGGTGTAGTATTTTTGCAATCTGCAATCTTGCAAGAGCAAGAGAATACCCCTTATGCTATGCAACTTTGCTATAACTTCGATTCTTCTTCTAGAACAAAGCCTAACAGAATATGATATGGCAAGGTTGAAAGGCATCACCTTTTAGACAGGCCCGTAGCCAGCTTTTCATTTCGGGGGGGGCTGAAATAAAAACATATATCAACTTTAAATTTTCTGTTTATTAAAAAAAACAATATAAATTCATATACATATTACTTAAATGATTTGGTAGTTGTAACTTAAATAAGTAATATTTTTCTTTTCTTCTTGCTTGCCATATCATTAATTACTTCATCTGGATCTATTTTAATATCCCAGGGCACTGCAATAACAGCAAGTGCACTCAGCCGCTCATTGCCCATCACACTGCGTGGTAAAGTTTTTATTCTTTTTAAGGTTGAAGAAGTTCTTTCGAAGGAAGCGGTCGTCACTGGAAGAGTTGGTAAAATTGTAAGCAGGTAGTGAATATTTTTAAAATACGTTGCATCGCAATGTTGCAGTAATTTCAACACTTCTATGGTTGGATCTATTGTTGATAAGCTGGCACACCACAATCGATACTCTGATTTTAATGCTGTCATTGATATTTGCTCCTCGAAGTAAATAGTTAAATTTTTTAATTCTTCGGCATTATCAATTGCAGCAAAACCTGGTAGTAGAATTTGAAATGACGAGAGTATATCCTCATTCACTAATAAATGTTCTGTCATGTTTTGAATCAGAGCATCAACGCATAGAATATATATTGTAACTCTGAAGTGGCTTTCAGGGGTTGTGCAAGGTGGATTAGCACGAGTAGTTTGACGCGAAGTGTCAAAAAGATCTTTAGACATTTGTGATGCTGTTTGGAAAATATCGTTGAAAAAACCATCCGCTGTTTCTCTTATCTGGTGCAGAGTTCTTATTAATTCTTTGGCTCGGTTCATTGCTGATACAAAATCCATAGATTTTTCGTGGAGTTGCACAGACAGTGGCAGCGTTAAGCTGAACAATTGCTCACAGACGAATAGACTAAGCAAAAAATCGCTTTTCTCTACCGCTGCTAAGAAGGCTGGTGCTTTAGACGAAATGGACCATGTCTTACTCGAAATTATTTCCAAACTTAGTACAATGAATTTGAAAAGCTCCATAAAGCTTATAAAGCTTTCATGCCTTTCTATAAACCTTGTTTCACAAAGGCGAACAAGTCGTCTTTTTTTGCTTTCTGGTGCGTGCTTCTGTATAACGTCCTGGAAAGTTGTGTTTGCATTTGAATGGTTTCTAAATAAATTTTCTATTTCATTGACAATACCAATGCAGTTCCGTATTGAAGGTAATGATATAGTATTAGAAAGCGCAAGATTCAATCGGTGACTAGCGCAATGAACATATCGTGCTTTTGGATACAGTTGTCTTATCCTGGTTTGCACTCCACTTAAATGCCCTGACATGTTTGCTGCTCCGTCATATCCCTGTCCAACCAACTTCGCCATATCAAGATGGAAATCTGTACAACGCTTAAGTATGACTTTTGATAAGTTTTCAGTCACCGTCTAGTGTAGTTGCGTACGACTGTTATAGGTTTGAGCTGAGTTGTGTATAAGAGTTTCAAAAGATTCAGTCAGTGATAAATTTTTATACTCTCGCAACAAAGTTGCTAAAGAGAGTATTATAGTTTTGTTCACATAACGGTTGTTTGTAAGTCCTAAAACTAAAAGAGTCAGATATAGGGTTATACATACCAAATTGATCAGAGTGACGAGTAGAGTTGAAATCCGGATGTCTGTCTGTCCGTCCGTCCGTCCGTCCGCCCGTGCAAGCTGTAACTTGAGTAAAAATTGAGATATCATGATGAAACTTGGAACACGTATTTCTTGGCTCCATAAGAAGGTTAAGTTCGAAGATGGGCAAAATCGGCCCACTGCCACGCCCACAAAATGGCGGAAACCGAAAACCTATAAAGTGTCATAACTAAACCATAAATAAAGATATTAAAATGAAATTTGGCACAAAGGATCACATTAGGAAGGGGCATATTTGGACGTAATTTTTTTGGAAAAGTGGGCGTGGCCCCGCCCCCTAAAAAGTTTTTTGTACATATCTCGGAAACTACTATAGCTAAGTCAACCAAACTCTACAGAATCGTTTCCTTTAGGCATCTCCATATACAGTTCAAAAATGGAAGAAATCGGATAATAACCACGCCCACCTCCCATACAAAGGTTATGTTGAAAATCACTAAAAGTGCGTTAACCGACTAACAAAAAACGTCAGAAACACAAAATTTTACGGAAGAAATGGCAGAAGGAAGCTGCCCCAGACTTTTTTTAAAAATTGAAAATGGGCGTGGCCAAATCGACCGATTTCAATGAAAGTCGGTATATAATATTTCCTTAACACCCTGATGATATGTACGAAATATGGGTGAAATCGGTTCACAAACACGCCTTCTTCCAATATAACGCTATTTTGAATTCCATCTGATGCCTTCTCTTTATAATATACATATTAGGGACAAATGATGATAGCGGAATAAAACTTTACACATACATATATATAACTTTTCAAGGTCCCTTATATCGAACACAAAGAACTCAGTGCCTAACCTAAGCTAACCTAACCTAATTTTTCACCGAAAATATCGGTAAATCTCTCAGAATTTAATTCTAATTAATTTTACAGCAAAATAAAAAAAATATGTAAATGACGGATAATGAAATCTCGATTATCACTTTATCATGCGAGAGTATAAAATGTTCGGTGACACCCGAACGTAGCCCTTCCTTACTTGTTTTTATTTGCGATTTATTTAAAAAAATTTCCTTATTTCGGGGGGGGCTTCAGCCCTCTAGCCCCCCCCCTGGCTACGTGCCTGCTTTTAGAACAAAAAAATGGAACTCATTATTAGTATTTTATTCTTCTTTGTATCGATATATCAAACTCTGTATCTGCGTAGAATGATTTCAGAAGATAAATGCCATATGAGGATTTAACAGCCAGTGAAATTGGTCTTGTTGAATAAGGATACTTAGATAAATCTCTTACCAACCTAGGTTAGAGGTTAAAAGCTCGATCTCTAACAAGGATCTCATTTGAACAGGTTATAAGTATTCAGTCCATTACCACAATGAATTTCTATAAAAAGACCCTCAAAAATCGATGAAGCGCTTTGAGCCAACCACAGATTTGTTGAAGCGGCTAATGTGAGTTTCCGCTATGTCTTACGAGTATGTCTCCTGGTTCGCCGTAGCTATGACTGCTGAGATGTTTCAAACTCACTCTTGTAAAACATGAAAATGGATGAGAAAGTGTCTGGACGTTTAAATCTCACTTTTTCCGGTACAACTTTCACAGTTTGCGTTTGATTGGATTTTTTACCTTAAAGCATGCATGCATCTTGGACAATGTCCAGTAAGAACTCTTACGATTGCGTCAAGATAAACTTTGAAAAGAGTAAGTAAGCCAGATGAACCCAGCAGTCGCGCAGAGGCTTGCGATAATCATAGAACCAGTGCTGGAATGCAAGATGACAATGGGAACCTATGTATGTACTTAATCTATAATAAAACTCGCTTGATCGCTTCATTTGTGTTGTTGGTCTTAAGATGATATTTTCGTCTATTGATTTTGATTTTGGAAATAGTAAATTCACCTTAATACCTTTTTGTTTAATATCCCTTCGATCTTTATTGGAGCAATAATTTTGGTGTGAATAGCATCGACTGTTTGAAAATAAGTCATTTTGACTGCTTTATTTTTGAGAAATGAGCTTATGACTTACCTCCTTCTCATAAACACGAGATACTCGTTTAGACCGATCACTTCTCGCTCTCAGTTTTGTGGCAACCATATGCTTTAATAATACTCATTTAATATAAAAAGATTTTTTCAAAACTGAAATAAACCAGTATCTATTTACATCTTTTAAATAATTATTTTAAACTCGAAAACTATTTACTCCAAACTTGATCCGTCCGTGGCCATCAACGGCCACTCCCAAATACAGTCAATGCTCGCATTGCTTCGCTGCTTTTGGTGAGCGCGGCTTTTATACAGTTATTTAATCGATATATTTGACATGATAGTTTTCAATGATAACTATTTTTGAGGGAGCAACAACAAGTAAAATTATAATAATTTTTCACGAGCTAAAAATTTCACAGTTTATCTATGCATACTTATTGTATACCTGTATGTTCATATGTTTGAAGATACATAATTACATATACACACACGCATACACATATACTTAAATGCAGACATGTGAAAAAAATAAATAAATTGTAACAATTCGTAATCATTTCATCTGCAGACTGCCGCATTTGCTGTAATAAATTGTTGTTGCTGAAATTTACCAGCTTCACAAATATGTTTGGGTATGTGTGTCTGTTTGGGGCTCCATGCATGCCCAGCTGCAAGTGTCTACATACATATGTTTGCGCAAACTGCAAACAAACACTGACTGCACACTCTGCTTCGTAGTGTTTAACATGAAATCTCGACGATTTTTTCAGCTACTTGAATTTTTCCATTGCACTATTTATTTTTTATACTTATTTGCTATTATTCATTTTTTTTTTACTATAATTTTTTAGTGTGTTTGTGTTTGTGGTTACTTCATTGTTTACACTCTGCTTTGGTTGCATATTATAGTTTTTAGATTTTATGCTTTATTTTTCCATATGATTGTTGTTTTTGTACTCGTATGCGCGTTTGCGGCGAGTAAAAAACTCCCACATGCGATGTTCATGCGTTGTTGACCAGCTGCTGGCATATTGGGAATTAAGAAATCATAGTTTGTCAGCAGTAATTATTATTATCCTCCTTTTTATCCAATATTTTTTATTTCTTTTTTTCATGAGTTTACTTTCCTAATGTTGTTGTTGTGATTGCAATATTTTCTATTTTTCACATTGTGAAGTGCAGTTGTTGAGCCACCACGCATTTAAATTTGGAGTTGAGGATGTTTTTGAAAGTGCTATCGGTGGGTCCATGCGGTGGGAGTGTTGACTGTAATTTCGAACATCAAGTTTTTCTTGACTTTGACAGATTTTGATTCCTCAGTTAACAATTGTTTCGTGCTTCATTTTCGACCAGTTTTTGAAACCGTTGATCCAGTGAAAAAGTTTGGTGAGAGATTATAGACTCACCTCCAATGTAGGGTTGTTATAAATTTTGCTTCCTTCTATATTACCTGAGTTGTTCTCGGCTATGTTTCTTGTATAGAAGATATATTGCCTGGTGTTGATCTATGTATTTCCACAATGGGGAATAGCTAAAATTTCTAACTTATTTCTCAATTAAATTTGTATAGGTTGAAAAGCATTTTGCAGTATGATCTGTACTAAATAAAAATACTCAATTTTTTTTTGTTTTTCACTCATCAGGAACTCTGCATAAATAACATATAATCGTTGCCTACATTTAAGAGCGCAACTTTTTTATAAATACATACATACATACATATTTTGAAGCCAAACTTTGCACTACAACGTCTACCAATAGGGAAGACGTGATTTTGACAGCTCGTGGCAGCAATTTTTGTTTACGGATTTGGGTAAAATTTTGGTCAATGTGATCAGTAAGGTTTGCTATTTCATATAAGAGTATAACGCTTGGATATTCCAAGCTTATTACGCAAATTCACGTTCTCTGGAGTCAACATCTCAGATGACACCCTTAACGACTTCGTCCACTGACAAAATTGTCGCTTTTGGAGTGAGCCAAATCTTTGCGCTGTTGAGAAAACGCGAATCTTTTATTTTAATCTTTTTATTGGGTGTGTTTTTTTACGTGGCGGGTCCCTAACCCAGCGCACAACCCTTGGGTGGGATGATTCGCCTTCTCACTTTAGCTCGTCTTCAAACGGATGTTTTTTGGCTACCCAGAGGATACAGAGAACTTTCCTCATGACTCCATTCTCACTCGATTGCGTTGTCAAAAATTGACCTTAGTCTTTCGAAATTTGGTAGGAAATGCCACGAAAAATCATTAAATTAGGAAATTTCGTTCGAAATTAGTGTATATTTTGAATCAGGATAGCAGATAAATGATTTATTATTATTTATTTCAAAAATAATTTTCGAACTTCTATCATCAAGTACCGGATTGAAAATTTAAAAATAGTTTTTAAATCCCAAAAACTGGATAATAATAATTTACAAATTTTGAGTCCTAAAAATGCTACCTATATACTTGAGACTTCAGCATTCCTGTTATATTGAGTTTCCCGCTACCTAATTTAGATAAATTAACCTCAAAGATAACCTTGTTTAATAATTATTTAATTTTTTGTAAAGTGTTAAAAAACCCAAAGCTATCTTACATTTCCAAGTTGGACACTATACGTTGCAAAAACTGGGTATATATAAATGTATTTTCCTTTTACACAGCTAGTCAATATTATCTGGAATTCTTAATTAATCATTCAGTTTTAAAAAATAATATTATTGATGATAACGCATTACTTTACATATTTCAATATCCCACCTCATGGATAAACTTCGAAAATTTCACTAAAAACAATTTATTATGCCTCCAATTTCTTTCATTTCCCTTTTGAACAAATTTTCTTCCATTTTACCAACAGTTTGACTGCTAATCAAGCAAATTTAAAAATTAAACGAAAAATTAATTTCAGTTTTGAGATGAAGCTTTAATCATCGCCATTGAGTGTTTGCAATAAAAGCTAATATTTGCTGATTTCAATTTGTCTTGCAGCCATTAAATTGTTAATTGCTAATCAAGCAAACGCCTAGTCGCCTGGCAGTTGAAAAAAAAAAAAACAAACAAAAACACAAACGAAATACGCGCCTGCGCGCCTATTTCATCGTGTCCAACACAATGGGAGGTACAAAAGTAATAAATTTGTAGATACTGCATAGGCATTAAGCTACTGAGATTTGTATGAGGAGTGCATTTGGTTAGTAAGTGCGTTTGTGTTGGAAAAAGTAGGTTTATTTGTTGCTTGAATTATATGTGCATAACTGTTTTTGTACTCAAATGAATAAAAAGCGGCATTAAAACTGAATTCAATACATTTCTTTAACACAATTTTTTAACATAACTAATGCTCTTTAATATCCCTGTACATGCTAATGGTGTATGCTTTTCGTTTACCCTTAAGAGTTTGTATTAAAAAATTTCTTTTTATTGTGGACTTGCGGTATTACTTCATTTCATCTTAAGAATCCGAAAATTAGTCAGTGTTAATATTTTTGAACCGACTTTATTTTTCAAAAATGTCTTAAAAATGTTATTATGACAGGTGAAGCCCGCTTTTCATGTCTTTGTTCATCTCACATACTGAGAGGTCTTCAGTATCAGATAAATCTCCACAACTAGGATTTTACAATCTTTGATAATATTCGTAGTCCTTTAAACTATTACTGAGCAGATGACCTCTTTTAAACAGATTTATGAACAAATATACTGAGTTTCATCGCTAAATCGACTTCTTCTGGCTATTAGAAAACCGAATACATCCTTTTAAAGTTATTATATATGATCGTTTGATTTAATGAATTTGATGATCTCTTGTCACTTTTCGACGGAAGCTTAAGGTAGATCGTAGGGTTAATCCAAATTCGATGGATCTCATTCGGAAAGTTATTTGCCTTTTGTGTTACCCCAAAACTCCTAAATTTGGTCAAGTTTTGAGCCTACCTCAAATTTATTAAGCCGGTAAATTTCGATCCTAGCTATTTCGCTAGGTTCTCTAAAGGTGTGTCTTCCAACAGTTTTCAATTTTAGTCTTATTATAAAAGTCCGAAAGTGGAGAAGAAAGTGACAGTACGATTCCACCGCACTTTTCTCCATACAGCTTTGGCAAAGAGCGTTCGACAAAATATTATTCGGACCGCTTATTTCTTTCGAAATCCAGTAGGATATACCGTTACCATCAATGTGAGCGTTATAACACCATGTTGGCCCACATTTTTCCTCGGAATTTAATGAAATCGACACGGAAGATATCAATTCCCAATAAGACGGTGCGCTGTTTCACGTCTAACAATGGACACATTGCGAGCGAAGTTTGGTGGCTCGTTAATTTCTAGAAATGGTCCAGTTGCCAAGATCAAGCGATTTAACGTATTATTATATTCTCTGGGAGTGTGTTAAATCAAAGGTTTACGGCAATCAACCACTCGAGGATATCGAAGACAATACTCAGCACACTATAGCCGAAATATTTATCCGAACCGCCTGTGTACCTATCCAGACAGAACACCGGCATTTCCGGCGAGATTGACTTTCCTAAGTGCGAGTAGAAGAATGAGATAACGATCTCAATCTGGTTATTGACCACAAAAATGCCCGATGAAAGTAATATTTCAAACTTTTATGTAACTCGCTTAAGTCGCTTAGACATACAAGAATATGAATCGCTATATACAATGCTGACGTATCAACAACACTGGACCGATATGAATCTGGTTCCTTTTCAAATTCGCGAATCAAGGATTCGTTTGAACGGGTCAAACATCCGTTATACTTATTGCTCAGTATTTTAAATGTTCCCGTGAACTTGGTGAACTCCCAGGACAGATAAGATAAGAAAAATTGTACGTTCTCTAAAAGAAACACCTGTAAGATATGCTCTCCAACATATGACAGTGTTTTGCTTAAAACACCCAAGAGCTCTCGCATACATTTAAAGCAACAACAAACAATGTCTTCTTGGTGAGTATGTAAATATAGTCGAAAATATGCAGTTGTAATTACCATCACGTCTACAAGAGACTTCATTAAGTGTAGGAACCTTAATTGTTACGAATTATTACAATTCTTTTGTGCTGCCAACCTTCAACTGAAACTATTCTCTCCTCAAAGCAACAAGTTGCACTGGCGTTGTAGTCATATTCTTAAAATGGGCTGCCATGGCGTAAACATCAAGAACTTCAGTCTCTAGCTCACCGCTAACAGTAGACACGAGCTTGTTTACTTATGTATATACGAGCTGCATGTCCGTCTCTTTAACAATTGTAGGTTGTTTACAATTATATTGTCGCCTCGTTAACTTTTCCAGCTTTCTTTTTAAACAAAGTCCCATGCACTTGTTGTTGTAATTTATTTCTGTTTTCCACCTGTGCTCGCGTTATAAGCTTCTTTGTACTCACATCTCTATGTGTGTATATGTGTCTATGTGTCGGCACGTTAATTTTGATGGTACCACTTTACATTACACAGAATCACATTTTCTGTCCCATCATTGTCGCGGAAGTTTATGCTCAGTGAGGCCCAGCGGTTGGCTGGCTGGCTGCTTGTTTAGACGAGCTTAAGTTCAGGTACTTCAGCACTTAATGCGGCTCGTACGAGTATATTCACCTGTTAAAGCACCTGACTGGCGAGCTACTCTAACGGTTCTCACACCTTAAGCTTACACATGAAACAACGGTTCTTATTGTTTCACCTGCGGCGTTGTGCCTCATTGTTGTTGTCCAACCTACGGTAGTGGGTATACAAAGTCATATCGGGGTTTATAGTTTTTACTTTTATTTTAATTCTAATTTAATATTATTGTTTTCCTCATTAGACGAGTTTTTGTTGAAATTATGCGGTATTACAGACATAGGGAGTTGGGTTGATGCAAGCTCATTTCCAATTTTTAAAATCTTTAAACTTTGCTTAAATCGAATAGTAATAGTAGATACTTAAAATATTATGTTTATTTTTACTTAAACCGACTTTATTTTAAAATTTTTAGCAGAGATTTTAACGTTTAGGCTGTTTTAAAAAATCTATATGTATTATAGTCTAAATTTGAGGAACTAAAACACTTTTTCTCTGAGCAAGTTTTAGCATCAGTCTTTATTCTTTCGGTTGTGAGTCAATCTGTTCTTCTTTCCTCCAGTGCTATTACAAAATTTTCTTGGTTCGGCTCAAAATCTTTCTACTGCTTCTGAAATATTAGACCCACAACGATAGGCATATTCTACAACTATTTTTTCTTCTTAAATATTGATCTTTTATCTAAGCAAAGCAGGTACAATAATATAGTTCAAAGTACTGCCGATCCATAGTTTCAGATGGTCTCATCTTTTTTGGCAATTTGAGAGTTCCATCCCAAAAGAACTGCACCGACTTGGCGGTAAATAATGAATGAAGTCAATTTTTGATAGCGTGTTGTGATGAGAACCGTATTCCAGTGAGAGCATTCTCCATCGGGCGGAACAACTGAGAGTCAGAGGAGCAAGATCTGAGCCGTAAAGCTTCTCAGTTGCAATTTTTTAAATAGTTTTAAAATTATCTAGAGGCCATGAGGCAGTGCGTTGTCATGATATAGAATTATTGTCTCGTGTCTAGTCGCGAAAGTCGGCCTTTGTTCGACAATCACTCGCAACAATTTGATGATTTTGTGTCCGTAGCATCCCCCATTTATGTTTTTCACCATTTTTAGAAGCACGCTCTTCTAAACCCACCAAATATAAAGTAATAGCTTGACATCTTGAATATTCGGCTGTTCCGTTGATTTGGCTGGTTGGCAAGGTTTCATATATGATTTTATGAGTTAAGGGTGAACGTAATATATCCATTTTTCATCACCAGTCAAAATGCGATGTTTCCAACCTCAATTCCTTTGGCTTCCAAGCTTTGGAAAGTAACCGGCTGCTTTTAAACGTTTTGAATTGGTCGCTTGAGGGACTCTCAAAGATTTTGCGTTGCGAGCTCTTGGCATACCTCGAATATATGTATGTATACTAATATGTGTAAATTTATGTAAGGATCTTACTGGTTAGCTTAAGTGGTTACGTATGGCATTATTATAGGATGTGTTGACTTGAAGTCACGAAAATTTCAAAAAAAAAATTAATTTCCAAAGTTATAGTTGTTTGTGTTGACCCTGTTCCAAAAAAAGGTACTTGCGGTGACAAGCATAAGTCCTTGGAGATTCATCTAAAAACAATCGGACAAAAACAAATTAGTTTTATAAATAGATAGTCCCTGGCCTGATCGAAGGATTTTATTTTTATTTTTCAAAATTAATAAAATGGCGGCCTCAGGAAATTTTTGTATAAATTTTTGGGAAAAAATCAACAGTTAATTGGTCTTAAAAAATCAAAATTTTCGAAAAAATAAAAATCCTTCGATCAGGCCCCAGGATATGTATTCTAAAAGCTGCATAAATTTCATTAAAATCGACTGAACGGTTTTCGAGTTACAGTTGTCACCGATTCAAAAAACATAGTTTTGAGAAAAACGCGTTTAAAGTTTCACACTAGCGCTCTGAAGTGCCCGAACACTCTTTCGATATCTAGAGATTTATCCACGTACATGGATCCAAGGGCCTTAAGATGGAGGTCTTTAAATACTCTCCTGTAGAATAACTTTATTCTTGGTTGTACATGTCACTTCTCGGAGTATATTTCGGTCATACATGACTTCAAATAAAGTACATAAATTAGCTTTTTGCCGACTATTTAATTCTTATAGAGCTTCTACTAGCTGGTTACGAACTATAGGCGTCATTACATAATTCTTATAAATCCATTTGATGAGAAAATTGATCCTTAAATTTCTATTAACCAACAAAAAAGTATTTTCATATTCTCTAATGGGTCTAATATCCAAATTATCAAACGTGAGTATTCAATGAATAGTCATTCAAAAGACAAATACATATTTTAGCCCACTTGCAGGTGTGACGCTATTTTTACTGCTTTCAACTTTTCCTCAAAGAAGTGAACCAATTTTCCCCCCATTTCCTGACACATTTTCTGTCGCGCGAGTTCACATAATCGGCAGCGGAGAAATGCTTAGATATTTACGTAATATTTACACTGGAAAACGTATGCATTCAAACTACCAGCACACTCGTAGTTAGGCACATGAATAAAAGTTTATTAATGTAGTGAACCCAGCAGTAACTTGTGTCTTTTTAGTTTGTGGTGTCTGCTTCAGACTTATGAGCTCTTAATGCCTGATCGGTCAACAATATTGGCAGTTATTGTAAGGGGTGTTCAGATAATTTATAGAAACTGTTAAAGTTGTATGAAGCAAGATATATCTCCTAGGAGATCTGGTTTAAGATTCAGCAGTTGCTGGTCTAACTTGCCTCTCAATTGTTAGCGAATCGTTCCGTTTTTATACTATATGCAATACTGGTCGCACTGTTCTACGCTACTGATCTCTTTGGCTTTATGGTCATGATAGGAATTCCGGTAACGTTTAGCTTCGAGCTTTCCGAAATCGTATGGGCTCGCATCAACTAAAATATAGTATTATGTTAGGCAAAGACGAGACCAATTTTAGTTAATTTAGCTATTGCTTCTCAACGTCTTGATATGTTAGTCAGCCCATCATAACTCTCAGAGAAATTTACTTAGTATTACAACTTGTGTGGACTTAACCACTCTCCCATCGCACGCGGTATCAAACTAGTTATATGGTATAACAAAGTTGTGTCAACTTTTATCGTGGTACAATATGCAGAGTGATAGCGCGCTTATTTTCCGTTGTGGTAAGGAAATATTGGCGCAATCGCGCTGACGCGTGTGTAACTTACGTAAACGTGCGAATTTATATTTTCATTTAGTTGACTGCTTTGGCTGATGTCTTGTGCATTTTGGCGCTTTTCATTATGCGCTTTCAAATAAATATGTAGCGGCGAATGTTTATAACTGTACGCGGTCGTGCGACGGTTTTTATAACGGCTTTACGTTGGTCTAAACAAAAATACTCATTAGCAAATATTTTCGCAGAAGTTTAGGCCGAGTTTTGCCGACCACTTGGGGCGCTTGAGCTGAAATTACCATAGAAGTGTAGGCTTCTTTATTACCAATTGCGCCCCTGAGATTTGAGAAGTAGCGTCTAATTTCTGAAACACACAGTGCTATATTACTTGAGTATCAATTAAACGCTTTTGTTTTCGAACCTCGTTTCTATGGTCCACATGCCATGTACGAACACAACTGACGCGTTAGCCATTACAGCCAAACTACATGGATGTTTACATTTTGGCTACTCGTTTGTTGTTTAAAAAATTTATTATTTCATATTTGATTTTACTTTTGTTGTTGCCATGATTAACATTAAAGAGAAATATTACATTAGCGGCCGTTCTTCCGAGCGACCCATCGCCAACACTAGCACAGGTAGCGTATGTAATATGCAATGCACTGGCTTGTCACCGCGGCACAGGCAGCGCGCGGCAGCGTTGAACCAGAAACACGCCATCACCGCCAGCAAGTCGACACAATAGTCGAATAAACAAATGTTGGCAGCTGAAAAACAAGTGCCATTGCAAAATCGCACAAAACGCTTGGCCGCTACCGTCACCGTCGCTGCCGCTGTGGCAGAGCGAACGAACCAATTAATGTTAGCCAAGCACACACCGGAAGCAATTCACCAACTAATCCGCTGCGGCGAAATGGCGTGCCGCTGGTGGCTTGGTCGTCGGGTGAAAATGTTGGAAATTATTGGTGCGCGTGTGCGCTGCTGTTTTGGCTGGAGTTGAGCATGGAGCGCCGCGCCGCTTGCTGTCGAGCAAAGTGAAGTGGGTGCTTGAAGCGCGACGACGCGTTGCATGCCACTTGAATATTGACTGAATTTAATCAAACAAAAGTTGGTTAAGCATGTGTGTTTGTTGTGGTAGAAACCAGGTTTTCCACATAAATATATGAGTGTGACTTCGTATGCATGTATGAAACGAAGTTTAGTGGAAAATGAGGCAGCAAAACAAATTTAACTAAAATAAAATGAAATAAAGTGAAGTAAGCTCCCATGAAGTCGAAGTTGTGCGCATGCGCCGAGTGGCTGTTGCGCTTATCGTGTTGCGAAAACGCTTTCTTGGCTGAAATCCTAAACAATATATTATATATATTATTTTAAGTAAACAACAGTGATTTTGAAATATTTTTATACCTGCAAAGTGGTTTGTGGGGCACATTAGGGTCGTTCATATATCCAAATAATATCCTAATGAAAAATTGGATATTAATTAAAGCTTTAAGTAAATAAAATTAATCGTGTTTTCATTTTTGACAATTATTTTATACTTTAACCATTCAAAATATCCATTCGGCTCGCCTGTAATGCCAGTAGGTTCTGATCTGCAGCCTTTCCGAGAGTTGTAGTATGGTATTTTTGAAACAGTGTGAGCAAAAAGCATGCTCGTTTTCCTTCGATGCCTTTGCACATGATCTTGGTGATCATGCATGCCCTTAAGACATTCCGTCTAACTCTGATTTCTCTGTCAACTCTTTTAGAAATTGCATTGAGTTTCGTGTTTAGCGACTTGTGTACTTCTTGTACTAGTTCGGTAGTCAGATAGATGGTACATTTGATATTCTCATCACCAGTGGCCTGGACCCCAATATACACGTACTCGCATTCCGGCAGCCACCACATCTACTGCCTCCCTGCTTCTAAGGACATTCTGTGACGTTTTACGATATGAGTTTATTGCCTTAGTTGCCGCTCGGCTATCGACGAATACTTATATTGATGTTCTTTATCTGATTTCCTGCATTTTCAATTATATCAGCAGCCTTCCTAACCGCAAAGACTCCCGCCTGAAAAATACTTCAGTATGCGGTGTGTATGTGGGCCCCTAACTTTTTTTTCTGCTCACACCCGGAAGGGATTTGTGGGCAATTGAAGGCGTTGAAGAAAAGGTGTAGTGATCTTTTTTACCTTTGGATGGAAGTTAAGAGGGGGATAGGAGATGAAGTCTCCTATCGGGAGCTCTCCATAAACTCTAATTTCAGACTACCAGACCATAGTAGCGTCTTTTAAGCGGATGTGACTTGCATTAAGATAGATGTACTACTCCGAAGTGCGGCTTATTTCAGAGAGGTATGCATCCACTCTGATAGCTGTGCGATTATTCTGGCTTTGAGCTCGATGACTTGCGCTCAAAATTTGTCAAGGAGCGCATGAACTCCTATAAAAATTCTTCTATATAAGACTTGTATGGGTGCCCCGTCTCAGCGGAACCGCCGGACACTGCAAAGCTTGTCAGGGGGAGCAAGCTTACCCCAATATCATACGATTGGAATATAGTTGGTTTTTCGATGTACTCTTTTATGCTACCGCTGGACTTAATGTCCTCTTTTGAGCTCAGTAAGCGCTGCTTAACAACCTGAACTTAAGCGATTGTACGATCCTTCTGGCCCAAAATGAACCATAAGTGATCGTCCGAACTGTCAGCTCTCTATTTTGACTGGATGTTTGTAAGCGGTGCGACTAAATATTTTGTCGATCACTCTTTGCCATAGTTTTATGGAGGAAGGCCAGTTGGAATAATTATGTCACTTTCACCTCTATTGCTCGACTTTTGCCAGATTGAGATTGAAATATTTCGGTAGACATATTTTCGTGGAACCTTGCGAAGTGGACTTAACACATTTGTGGTAAGCTCAAAATGCTTCGTCAATCTATGAGGATCTGGTGATTCACTTTTAGGAGTTTATGGATAGTATAAAGAATGAACAGCTGTGCAAGTGCGCTCCATCGATGAGGATCAACTTTATGACTTCATCCAACCTCTTTAAAGGTTTAGGATCTTGCTAATATAAGTTCCTTTTTCTCTCATTTTTTCGTTTAGATTATAGATGTAGTAAAAACTGGCTTCAAATATTCCGAAATTTATTCCGATTCATTATAACTAGTAAGCCGTTGGCTTCATTGACACATGTGTACATATATCCCTTTCTAGTTTTCCTGGTTTCTGCCACTAGGCGCCTTGGCGCATGCGCACTCGCGACCAAAAATATATTTTTATATTTAAATGAACTAATGTGCACATAAATAAGTATATACACGTATAAGCAAGTATTAGGTACTCAGTCACTAAGCCAGTGTGTCGCCAAGTTTACACAACAGCGAGTAGAAATAGATGCCGCGCATGCGCCTCATGCTCGTAAAGCTAATCACGATTTGCTCACTTTTGACTACCTAAAACAAAAATATAGAAATTATTTGTGTGTGTGTGCAAATATTTTAGCAATAAACATGCAATGGAAAAAAGCGCCAGTTAAATAAAAAGTGCTAAAAAAATTCCAGTAGCCGAAGTTGTAACTCCTCTGAAAAAATATCAACAAACTGCGCATTATATTTTATTCGGCTTTTTGTTTTCAGGTTTTCTTACGACTGTCCATTTCAATTGCAGTGGCATTTATTTTTAAGCATAAGGCCATTTCATTTTACATACGCGTATATATGATTATATACATATGCATGTACGTATGTACAAGTGTTGGTGGGTATGCCTTCAATGAGTACTGGTTCAGTGCGTATTCGTCCATGAGTCGATACTCCTATAATAACCAGTTATATTTGCGATTATATCTTGTTGGTGATATCACGAAATCACGCATGCGCGCACGCACACACTTACCTTGTGGACCCACTATTAATCCAAAGTGTTATAAGTGTTGCCAGTCCAGTTCAGCGGACACTGTCGTGCCAATGTCCAGCACGCGCCATTAATTTTTGGGTCTTAACCTTTTTACTGCACGTTAATATATATGTATATGTACATGTGCTTGTAGCGTATTAACTGACACAGTTACGTTTGTAAATATGTACACACTATATGTCTAAAATGATAATCGGTTGGAAAAAGGCACCTGCTGGTAATCATATGTAGTCTCATTACTTCGACTTAGTACTGCCATAAGTTCTGTTACAACTTAAGACCGTTTTAAACATGAAATTAAAACACATTTTTGAGAATATTTAAATTTATTTAATAATGAAAATATTAAATTTATTTTATTCCAAATGGTCACAGTTTGCTTTCACATAAGCCCTCAAACGATTCATCAATTGATCAATAGTGTGCAGTTTTTCTATTAGTATTCATGATACTGCTCGAGCAAAATATTTTTGAGAGTCTTTAATTGTCTGTCTATAGAATATAGACTCTTCAATTCTGACCACACACTGTAGTCCAATGGATGCAAATCGGGTCTTAAAGACGGCCAAACATCTGCCGCTATGAAACCAAGAATATTGCTTTTAAGCCATTGCTCGCAAGTTTTTGCCTTTTGTGCAGGAGCAAAAGTTGTTTAAAGATTTAAAGCTCTTCAACAAAGGAAATACAGCTTAACTGTTTCACCACGACATTTAAAACATGTTGTTGGTACATTGTCGCCCCAGTTTTAAGCCCCTTTTCCACAAATGTGAAGAGATGTAAAGAGGAATGTGAGAGATGTTAAGGAGACCTCCCTACAAAACCATCACAGCGGTTGGATGACCACGTTGAGCCCTCGGTTTCATCTGTAAAAAGGTACTTACATGGCTGTTGGCCGCGTGTAAATGAATAATCCGCTTGCATCTGTTGATCCTAATCTGCTTTAAGCGCCTTGTCAAAAGGCCAGTTGGCCGACGGTAGACTCGCATGTGGATATAATCCCGAAAAAGCTTTGATAATGATCTAATCGATATAGCCATTTCCATTGACATTATTTATTATTTCCTTGGAGGATTTCTGCGAATACGTTCGTGGACAGTTTTTATTTCTGAATCGGTCCTAACCAGGCGAGGACGTCTACATCTCTTTCTGTCATTATCTATAGAAGTTTGGGAAAAACGATCAAATGTGCAGTAAATAAACATTCTATGCTTCAAACATTTTAATCAAGTATCCATAAATATTCAACAGTTACTGCACACAAATAACGACAAATATCTTTGTTTCTTTGCCTGGTTTTCAGCGCTCAAAAGACTATAATATTTACTGATGGAATGAACATAATCAATTGTGGACCCTATTGTAGCGGTTTCTCGACATATTCAAAATATCGCGAAATATTGTTTTGAGAGAGGATTTTTTTTATCCTGCCTAATTCTTTCTGCATTTCTTAACTTTCAAAGAGCTTTGATTATTTTTTTACCATGATATCTTGTTTACCAGATTCAAATCGGATTGAAATGCCTTACTTCTTTAACTTGTCGGTTTGAAATTTACTTCATGCCTTGAAATGCAGATCCTTATGATCTTTACGATGGAAGCGATTATTATTCGGTAACCTGCTTTATTCTAAGTGAACGGAAAAACTATAATATTGTGTGCTTTGATGACATCGGGATGTAGCCAGAGTTTACTTCATATATGTAGGTGCATCGAATTGGCGTCAGTAAGACAATATTAATAAATAAATAACTGCATCCAATGGATGTTTTGCTGTATTCTCATTTGGTTGCCTGCGCTTTAAGAGTGCAGCCGTGCCAAGGAGGAGTGTTGAGGCATTTTTCCACGCCTTCAAACAAGCACTTGCCAAGCAGGTAGACTGGTGCTTAACGTTGGCGTTTTGGTGGATGGCGCTATGTATTTATAGCGTTGGTGGAATATGCTGATAGTTGGTATTTGCGGTTCCGCATTAACAACTCGTTGTGACAAAAGAGCGAGTAAATTTTAAATATCATACAACTGGCTGCTTAATGTGCATGGCTGAGTAAACAAACGACATACTAGGGATGTCTAATCTCGTTATGCGATCTCAATTTCAGAATTTTCGGTATTTTAAAATATGTGGAGATTTAATGGATTTTGCACAGAAAATATTTCGGTATTATTTTGCTCCCGAAATTATGGGAAGAGAAATTGTTTAATAAGACAAATCAATATAAATAAAAAGAAGGCAACGCAAGTACTTGTATAGTATTTTAAACTGAGTATTTAATAATGAATTTTACTGAGCTAACTTTTATTGAAGGGGGTATTTTGGTCTAGGGTTTTGAAAAAAATCGAAGTTTTTTTGCATATTTTGAAAGTTTAGACTTTCAAAAATATGACCTTGGAAGGATTTTTCAAAATTCGACTTATTTTCGGAGATACAGTCGTCCGTGTTCACTAGAATTGTCTCCTTAACTTTAAACGCGTTTTTCTCCAAACTACTTTTTTTGAGGTGGTTGACATGATATCTCAAGTTACACTGAACCGATTCCTTTGAAATTTGGTATATATCTTCTTTATATAATGCTCTATAGTGTCTGCTTTGGATTTCGAAAGATTTTGATTTTGAAGTATTTTTGGAAAATTCGAAAAAATCGGGTCAAAAAAATTTTTTTTCAAGTCGGCGCCAGTTTTTTATTTTATTTTTTTTTTTTGAAAATGGTCAACCCGATAACGACATCCTTACTAATGGAGAATCTTCTTGTTCTACAAGTGTTGAAATCACGTCAACCAGGACGCACTATTCCCCTAATTATTGAAACAACTGATGAAAAATTCGGGTAAATTCTTGTAACGTAGAACCGACTATCATGCCATTACGATTTCGTTGCATTTGATTGATCTACTGTCCTAACTCAAGAGATTTCAATATAAAATATCAGATCTCCCGAATTCTGAGATTGCCATCCCTAGTAGTTACATATTAACTTCAACATCTGTAAAAATATACCGCCTTAGCATCTGAGAAAAACTATGCAAAGTGGTTGTACCTACATATCTTGACTTTTAGTTAGTAACAGTTTACGTCTGTCATTTGAGCCGCTAGAATGGCAGTTTGTTGGTACGCCTTTGCTTTTTCCTTTTTATGTACAAGTTATTTATATTTTTTTCGTGTGCGAATATCATTTGCGCGGTTAACTCGCATATACTTGGTAATTCTTCAACGCTTCGCGTTTGTTTGCTCCTTTTTTTCGAATAACCAGCAGAAAATTCAGAAAAATGCGCGCGGCGCAACGGCAACAATGTTGCGGCAGTCGCGGCACAGCGCATTAATAATAATGCAGACCCAAAGTACTATAATACCAAAGTTCAACTGCTGCAATGGCTGCGGCTTTCCGGTGGTTTCATTAGCTCGCTGGAAGTTCGTCGACTTGACGGCTCAGCGGTTGTGACTTCGGTTTTTTTTTCAACCCATCCGCGTTGTTGCCGCAACCACTGCTCTAGAAAGACAAACACCCATACAGCTACAGACAGGGGAAAAAACATTGAACCGACTGTCGGTGTGTCGGTGAAACGCTCAGCCAGTCATTGGCTGGGTGTTGAGGGCGTAAGTGGGGTGTTTATTGTTGCGTCAAACCAAGCGCCGCAGCACAACTCATTTTTATTTGCAACTACTTGTGTTTTTGTTGTTATGGCTGTTTTTGGTTGTTGTCACAATGTTGTTGCTCGCAATATTTTATTGCCTCACCTGCGCACCACATACACAAACACACACAAATTCATGGTATATACAAAATGTTGACGTTTTGTCGCAGCATTCACCTGCTTTGCGGTAGTCAGCTGTGGCTGTTCCACTACAACTCCAACCTCCAACGCTTGTTAGGCAAAAAGTTTCGGAGCTGAACGCTTTTGGGGCACTTCATGTGGTTTTAAATGCCTTTGTTACAAATATAAATATGCGAGTACTGATTTTTTATTGCCTTAAATCCATACATACATACAAACATAAATAAATAGTTTTGATGATTTTGTTGTTTTTAGTTGAAATCGTGATTTTTTGCTCGTTTTTTTCGGCAGCTGTGACCATTGCGGCTGCGCCATTACCCAATTTCTGTTACAGTCCTCAAAAAAAGACAACAACAATAAAATGTAAAATAAAATTATAAAAGTACTTGTGTTGTAATTGTGGTTGACTCAACTGTTGTAGCGTTAAAGGTCAACCGGCTCAATTAGCGTTGACGCTGGAGTTTGAGTTTTGGCTGTTGTCAACATGGTTTGGCCCGGATTTAGATCAGTTTCATTATAAGTACTTCGATGATGCCTGTGCTTATATACCGTAACCAGTTGGGCTGAATACATTTACAGGAATAAATCGATCCTACCTCAGCAGTCTAACTTAGAATAACGATTATAGTCTAAGCAAGCCAATGAACAATCTAAAGTCGCTGTTGTTGTAGCGGTAGCAAATATTCCTGAAGTAATTTCAAGGAATGGTGCCGAGTTGACAGTACCTGGCTAGATAAAAATTCGGGTTCGCTCCGGTTACTCGGATCCGTCGTGGGAACAGAACAGTCTAAGGTAATCGGTTGATGCCCCAAAGTTCTTTAGGAAAAAAGAGTGAAAAAACCTGAGTGTCTGTGTCAAGTTTGCTCCATTTTGGTATTTAGTATTTAGTATTTAGTATTTAGTATTTAGTATTTAGTATTTAGTATTTAGTATTTAGTATTTAGTATTTAGTATTTAGTATTTAGTATTTAGTATTTAGTATTTAGTATTTAGTATTTAGTATTTAGTATTTAGTATTTAGTATTTAGTATTTAGTATTTAGTATTTAGTATTTAGTATTTAGTATTTAGTATTTAGTATTTAGTATTTAGTATTTAGTATTTAGTATTTAGTATTTAGTATTTAGTATTTAGTATTTAGTATTTGGAATCAGTTTTTTAACTTTTTTTATTGAAGTCTGGAAATACTGGCACTATTATCTAGACATTCTTATTTAAGTTATTTTCGAACTAAATATCTTATCTTTAGTCTGTTGCAAAAATTCGGTGCAAAAATGCCGTGGTTCTTTCGAGAATAATTTTCGTATCATGAAATACATTATTTCGATAGATTAGTCAAATCTTAGAATAAGAACTTCTTCACTCGCTTCGTTGAACCTTCATGTGTACCTTGTTACATACCCTGGCATCACAAAGGATCTGGCTCTCAACTGTTTAACTAAGATCTCCAGAATCTTTGTTGAGGGGTTGAGCCCCTCAACCATACCTGATATAACCTACCTGACTGAATTCTTTATAGCTAGCATACCTCTGGGAGGTTATATTAATGATGCTATATAAAACAGTAAAGGATTTGGATATACACCACATATCAAAAGATTATAGTCCGGAACTAGCTCAGATATTTTTTGTAAGCGTATAATTTTTGCTTGCGAGGTTTCTTGCTGTAGTACGAGTATGTGTGCTAATAGGTCAATATAAAGAATATAATAACATTACAAAAATTAACCGTAACTTTTAATCTCCCAAAGAATATTGTCTAATATATTCCAGAAGGTCAAATTAGAAGCAAAAGATCGATCAAATCAAATACAAGTCAATACGCATATTTGATTCACTAATCACATAACCTATTAAACCGTAAACAAATCGTATTCAGCATGAATTATAAGAAAATTAATCACTGAAATACAAATACAACAAAGAAAGCAAACAGAAACCCGAAAAAATTTATTGTATTAAGCAACAACAACAAAGTGAATAAATAACAAATAGTAGCACAAGTGTTATACAAACATCTTAGCAAAGCAACGGTAAGCATTTCTTTTGTTTTCAATGCCCTAACCGTTAGCGATTTTTATTTGCTTTCAGCATTTTTTATTAAATTATAAAATATGTTATGCCTTTTATTGATTTTCTGCATTTTGCTTGGTTTAGCTTTTAGCGCATAATTGCTTTGAGCAGCGCACAGTGTGAGTGTGTTAGTATATAGGCATGTAATAATGTGTTGTCATAGCCAAATATATACACACACATGTAGTGTATTATATGTATGTATGACTTTATATTAGTGCAAGTGTAATGCCTTTGAAGTGAAATAATTGAACTGTAACTAAAAGACTTAGCGGGCTGTTTTTAATTGAGCATTTGACGTCATTGAAGGCGTTCAAATTGCGTTTGAAGGTCGAAGCGTGTCATGAGATTTAAGAAATTAAGGCATTAGGTAAGATAGCTAAATAATTAAAATTAATAATGATAATTGGAAAATTATGAAATTAATTATATAATAAAATAGTAAAATTTTAGAACTTGCTGCTCAAATGCACTCAGGCTATGGTATTTCGAAATATTATAGCGAACCGAAGTGTCTATATTTTGAAGCACAGCTGTTTTTCTCCGACGCCTATAGCAGGTTTTTGACCTCCACATGTTGTTGATGGTGCGATTATTTGTCATTATGCTGCCTTTCTTGATAGTTGGCTTTTGATTTAATCTGTATTAGTCGCCACTAGGTATATATACATAATATAGGGAAATAAATCAAATATGTTTGCACACTACAATAAGCAAAGCACCCAATATGAAAATAATTTGTGAGTAAAAATCATATTTCTATGGGAAAAAGTTATACGTGAACTTTAGGCTTTGCCATTTTGGGATAACTTTTTTCCACTCCAAATAATCTAAAAACTTTCAGGTAGATATCGAAGGAGAGTTCCGCCTTATGATACTAATATTGCTTGTTCGTATCTCTTCATTTTCCATTTAATTGATATAAAAAAGAATTTTTGTAGCTTGATATTTGAGGACTGTAAAACTGAACTGAAACTCTACAAAATCAGTTTTCTTAGTAACAAAAGTCACATATCCGGTACAAAATACATTTTCAGAATCAATATCTAGGGGTACAGATAATGAATGAAAGAATATTAAAAAAAGAAAGAAAGAATACTGATTATGAAAGACAGATAATAATAATTATTATTTTTGAAAAGACGTTAGCTGGCTATTAGCAGTATGTGCTTTTATAAAGGTGATCGAGGTTCCCTAGTTTTTTTTAAGTAAAAACACAAAACCTTCATGGGGAATGTTTATTACCATTCGAAAGAAAATTCTTTGGCATTTATTTTTTGGAGATCACATCTTTCAAATGTTGGCCACGGCTACGTCTCAGTTGGTTCATCCGTTGATTCAAATTTTCGATGGCGTGCTCGAGTAGTTCGACTGGTAACTGGTGCCGTCTTGTTGTCGCTGAGATTGCGAGCTTCAATTTCAATTTCATCAAATAGTCGGTTATCATGGAACGATAACGGTCGCCCTTGATGGTTATGTTCTTACCGGCATCATATTTGAAGAAATATGGATAGATGACTTCACCGACCCACAAATCACAACAAACCCTTGTTTTTTCTGTATGAAAGGGCAGCTCTTGAATCTCTTTAGATGGCTCTTTGTTCTAAATGCGGTAATCTTGCTTGTTAACATACCTATTGAGCCAGGAATGGGCCTCATCGCTGAAAAAATTGGCTTTAAAACGTCGGCACTTTTCAAAAGCCCATAGAGCGAAGCAATGTCGCGTGGGAAGGTCGAGCGGTTTCAGCTGTTGGACTCGCTGTATTTTGTACGGTTTCAATTTAAGATCTCGCGTAAAATGCGCCAAGCCTGAGTTGCTGCGAACGGCACCGAAATGACTCTCCACGTGCGTGCTGTACGTGGTCTACCATATTCTTACGAACATGTTCCTCTAATGAATGATGCGTCTCAAGATGGGTGATGCTGTTGTAGATAGTACGCTCAGTATTCCGGTTATGTTGCCCATTAGTTGAGCGAAGCGCATTCTTTACAGAACGTGAATTTTCGTAATAAAGTTGAACGATTTCTAAACATTGTTCAATACTGAAAAAGATGGTAGCTTGACTCAACTCACACGAGATCTGTCAAAAAAGGCTATTGAGTACAATAGTACTTCTACTTAGAACACGCGTTATAAATGATCAATTTGTTTGTCTCTCTGTAAATTTGAGAACTAGCTCCACGAGATTTCGTTCCGAAATCGAAATTTGCACGAAAATACGCTGTTTAATTGAAATTCGTAAATTACTGATTTGCCCGCATCTACCAAAATACCAATGAAGTCAGACCTCCAGCTCATCTCTGACGAGACAGCTAGCTTGTGGATAAAATACACTTTACATGCTTTATTTTATTTACATTTCTTAAACATTTACACACATTTATCCACATTTAATTTCATCATTATAGATTTTTTCGGCGTTTAAATGTTAAAAATGCGCTGCGCGTTGGGAGCTTCTACCCATTTGCAGTTTCTCTTTTATTATTCCAAAATGTAAATAAATAAAAATAGAAGAAGAAGACAAACAGCAATAACAAATCACAAGTATTGTACGTTTCAGCGCAGCGTTTTGATTTTTCAATTTTTGTTTTCTTCCGTCATTTCGCTGTGCTACCTGCACCTACCTGTGTATATGTGTATGGGTGTACGTACATATGTATACATTGCCGAATTTCTCAGTGGCTCACACATTTATAGGGTCAGACTTGCTCTATTCTGCGCTTTCATGAATAATTTAATAGCAATGCACTTTGTGGACTCAAATGTTTGGGTGTGTGCGTGTGACTGTCGAACTTTTAGCCGTCATTTAATAATTCGTTTTAATAGCTGAACTGATCTTATACCGCATATATATGTGTGTGTGTGTAGATATCTCTTTTGATATCAATTTGCATATCGGCTGGTCAAATGAAGGCAAATGAAAAGTGAAAGTTCTTGAAAAACGACGTAATAAATTAGTCAAAGCACTTTGCTGGTAGAAAAAAAAGGGTTGAAATGTTTATAAATGTGTTGCGAAGAAACAAGTGAAAGATATATTTATCTGTAACTAACATCTGTTTCGATGGAGGTATATGTATGTACATATACATATGTATGTATGTAACTAACGGGTGATTTTTTTGAGGTTAGGATTTTCATGCATTAGTATTTGACAGATCACGTGGGATTTCAGACATGGTGTCAAAGAGAAAGATGCTCAGTATGCTTTGACATTTCATCATGAATAGACTTACTAACGAGCAACGCTTGCAAATCATTGAATTTTATTACCAAAATCAGTTGGCAGAAAATCCGCTTTTTTATCGACAAATTTTGTTCAGCGATGAGGCTCATTTCTGGTTGAATGGCTACGTAAATAAGCAAAATTGCCGCATTTGGGGTGAAGAGCAACCAGAAGCCGTTCAAGAACTGCCCATGCATCCCGAAAAATGCACTGTTTGGTGTGGTTTGTACGCTGGTGGAATCATTGGACCGTATTTTTTCAAAGATGCTGTTGGACGCAACGTTACGGTGAATGGCGATCGCTATCGTTCGATGCTAACAAACTTTTTGTTGCCAAAAATGGAAGAACTGAACTTGGTTGACATGTGGTTTCAACAAGATGGCGCTACATGCCACACAGCTCGCGATTCTATGGCCATTTTGAGGGAAAACTTCGGACAACAATTCATCTCAAGAAATGGACCCGTAAGTTGGCCACCAAGATCATGCGATTTAACGCCTTTAGACTATTTTTTGTGGGGCTACGTCAAGTCTAAAGTCTACAGAAATAAGCCAGCAACTATTCCAGCTTTGGAAGACAACATTTCCGAAGAAATTCGGGCTATTCCGGCCGAAATGCTCGAAAAAGTTGCCCAAAATTGGACTTTCCGAATGGACCACCTAAGACGCAGCCGCGGTCAACATTTAAATGAAATTATCTTCAAAAAGTAAATGTCATGAACCAATCTAACGTTTCAAATTTTATGCGTTTTTTTTTTTTTAAAAGTTATCAAGCTCTTAAAAAATCACCCTATATATATGTCCAAAGAAATGGCTTTTACTAAAATTTGTATGTATGTGTAAAAATAAAATGTGGGCGGGAAATAAACCAAATCATTGATGATTTTGGTTGTAATATCCTCCTCCTATTCGAGAAATATAATGTGATTCCAAAACTTTTGTAGACTTTCTTCGCTAATATACTTTTTTGTTTTAAGCATGTTTAACTATTTCAAAGCTGTAGAAATTTCTTCATGGACAACGCTCAAAATGAATATTCCAAATTTTTAAAATATTAATATTTTCCTAAAGCGACACCACTGTGCTTATTCTCAATCAATATTATTTCATCTTGCCTCGGTGCGTCATTATTCAATAAAAATATTTTATTTATGTATGTTTCTTTCTTTATTACTGCGGCAGGGGGCGCACCAAAGAGAAGCAAACGTCTCATGAAATGTATGTCCAAAAGCACGCAAATAAAACACAAATGAAACAAAAGAAAAACCAAATGACGAAGAAATCTACAAAAATGTAATTTAAATATACAGAAGCTAAAAATAATTTACACACGTACACGCACTGCACGAAAATATTGGGTGCGACGTTGCTTATGAGAACTATGCGACCTTTTATTTTTAGTGTAGCATTTTCATTTTTTTGTTAGAATAGTAAAAGTCCCCTAAGGAAAATAGATTTTTGTACAGTTTTTGGCTATTTTAAAGTCACAATAATTCTTTTCTAAGAAACTTCGGGGCATGAAATACTTTTCAAAATGCTTCTATTTTGCAGATTTGTGTAATATGTATAAATTGGATTTATTAATTTTTTAAATTTTTTTAAATGAAAATTATAAAAAAGAACAAGAAAAAACGTCGGTTGAAACGAAGCTATGATACCCTTCACAAATAACAAAAAAAAGCTATACAAAGACTTGATTTTGTTCAGTCAGTTAATTTGACAACTATACTCTAGAGAAGTTCGATATGAACAATTATTTTGAAGGATATCTTCTTGCCTTGGATGAGGATCTATGTATACCAAATATCTTGTCAAGTAAAGAAGTTTTCTATACAAGTATTGGATTTTCATTGATCAGTTTTTATGGCAGTTTGGACTAATGCAGACTGATGGACAAACGGTTATGGATAAAAAGACTCAGCACGCTAATTATATATGTATATATATATTTTAAAGAGCCTTCGATGTTTACTT
The DNA here is from genome assembly GCF_023373825.1 of Bactrocera dorsalis. Lineage (NCBI taxonomy): Eukaryota > Metazoa > Arthropoda > Insecta > Diptera > Tephritidae > Bactrocera > Bactrocera dorsalis. Next base: position 41,332,954 of record NC_064304.1, on the reverse strand, counting down.
TTGGGTGTTACAAACTTTATGGCCTGTTCAGGGTATAAAAATTTAAAACGTTTCATAATTTTAATATTATAAAAAATTAAAATTTGAAAATTATTCTAGACTAAAGTGCCAAAATGTGATCGGGACAATTTGTTCTTAGGAGATAAAACTACGTATCTTTGGCCGAAAATGCAAACGCATTTATTGTTAGTATGAACCTAGAAAGCTATGTTGGTCAAAAGGTGAATCCAGGCACAAGAGCAGAATACTTCTGTTGTAATCGTCAAATAGAAGGTAGCTTGAATAACTCTATCCCTGAGGTGATATTGTGTAATTAATAGATTGTAGCAATTGAACTTCTGGTTTAACTATAAAATCTAGTAAATATTCTGTTCAAACTCAGTATAAATAATTTGAGTACCTAAAGGCAGAACAGTAAGCTAAATAGCGGACGGTTTGATCTAAACATTTTCCATGTTCAAAATAATTTTCTGGCTGGTTGGAACAGTGGAAGTTAGAGAACCAACACAAACAACCAATAGTGAGCTTGTGTGAATGATTTCGAAAGCCGAAAGACTTATATTTTTAGGAGAGAAGGATTTTGGTACCTTTACTCATCAGTTGTTACACTCAGAAACTTAGCGGAATTGTTGAAATGTAGTGTAGGTTAGAAAATTATTCTTCCGATGTTACAGCCATCAGTCGGTTAAGACAGGCTGGCTTCCAAGGCATTTAAATAAATTGAAAGCCTGAACCCCATGTTAGTGTGCAACTTCAATCCGTACTAAACCTCCTACGATCATGTACCGATCTCATCGATACCAACGTCAAGTATTAAGTCGGGAGGATGTTTGTTGCTCATACGTTTGTAATACAGGATGTCTCACTGCATTCAGCTAGAAGTTTGATTTTCTTTATCCGCCTTCGTTGGTCTCTGATACTTCTGAGAACGTAATGAAACTTGTAATCTTTATATCTATAATTATTCAATATACAGCAACTACACTGCATTATTGACCGAGATCACAGGTGCTACAATTTTTACTAAAATCAAAAGTGAAACTGCCGGATTCTGTAAATTTTTTACAAGAAACCTCTTTGGTGGGGAAAATAGTTTATATATAAAAACATAAGCGGGTTATAAATATATATTTCAAGTGAAAGAAGTAGGTTATAGTATTTTTGAATTGTAAATATTCCACATATTGACAAAGTTAGAGTTTGATGTTGCGAGAAAAGCGAAATTTCTAGATTTTTTTTAGAAAACTTTTAAATTAACTGTATGCATGTAACTCGTGTTAAAATTTGAGACTAATCGGTTTAGCCACTTTTCGAGTAATGTTGGTCACCAACTCTGAAAACTCCATTTTGCAAAAAATAGTTAATCGTTTAAATGCACTTTACATATACTTTGAAATGCCTTTTCAAATTTGCTTGTAACTTCAAAAATATTCATCGGTACGATATAAAATTTTCAGTGTGTCTTCTTAAATATCTGTAAATTAAGAAATAAAAACAAAATTTTTTTTTATCAAACCCTGTTTATAACCCTTTAAACATAAAAGATCTGAAGCACAAGGCAATTTTTTTAAAAAATATTTTCTCACAAAAAAAAGCAATTTTGCCTTAATTTGAAATTATTATTATTATTTTTAATTATACAGATCTCTTTGTCATATTTTTTTTGTCACACTGTCACACCCTGTACGCCAAATTTCGCCTTGCCTCATTTTAATTTTGATACATTTGAGGAAACAGTTCAAGTTCTTAACTTGCCGGAAAATCATTTAATTTTTCGCGTTGCCGTTGTGATTGTGTGACTTTCGACGATTGCTCCAATTTGAGGCCGATGAAATGTTCGAGAAAATTTTGAAGAAATACAAAAAATATTTTGAATATATTTAGATAAGCAGTGATTAATTAAGAACACTGAGCTGAGGGGAAATTAAGTGTTCAATTGTTTATGCTAAATTTGCATGAAAAAGTAATTATTTATTTACACGAAACTTGTTAATATTTGCTACAAATAATACGAGGTGTAAATTGGGTCATTACGAGTTCGGTAAAAACAAAAAAAAACAAATTTAATTGCTGAAAATAAATGCGTATATGCGGTATGCATAAATAAGGTGCGAAGAGGCATAAATATTTCGCGATGCTTGTGAAAGTAAGTGGAATGTTCATAAAGCACATGCTTATATTTATTAAAATAAAAACAAAAAAATAAAAAAAAATAAAAAATTGAAGAAGAAGCGGCATTTATGTGGAGAGAATTGGCACACAATTCAAGCATACATAAATATAAACATTTCTATGCATATGAAGAGTGTGTGCGTCTGAAACTGCGTGGGTCAAGTATACGCCGTGTGTGCATAAACATACATATTTATGACGGAGCGCGAGGAATCGGCTAAAACATGCATAATTGCTTGTTTTATATATGCTGATGTATAAATAATATATATATATCTCAATGTATATATATGTGCTTACATATGTTTAGATGTGTATGCATGCCATGCAAACAAATTTGTGCTATCTCGCTGAGGTGAAAACAGCTAAAATCGCTAGTCACGCACATCATAAGTTAATTTGCGTATGCGAGAATACTAATAAACATATAAAGTTTAAGACACACACACATATGCGCTCGATTTTGCTTACAAAGTTATTACCATTTTTGGCACACCCTTCTTCAGAGCGCGTTACGCCAAAGCGCTGACGCTGACACTACTGTTGACTGCCTCCACAAAAGTACACAACAATCGGGCTAATGAACTGACAAATTTGTAGTGGCTTATTTTAGTTTTTTTGTTATTATTTTTTTTTTTAAGTTTTTTTTCTTAAATTTTTTGCTTTTAAAATAATTTTTTTTTTTTGGGATTTAAAAAAATTTTGGATTTTTCTTAAATTATTTTTTTTTTATTTTATCACACTAAGATTTTTTCTTTTAAATTTTTTTTAAACCTTTTTTTGATTTTATCGTTAAATATTTTTCGCTGTTTTTTAATGTTTTTTTCACTGATCTATTTAATGTCGCATCAGCGCATATTTCCCAGTTCGTGGCTCATTTTTTATTTTTGCTTTATATTTGGTGGGCGTTTGTGTGTATTTTGTCTCTTCAATTATTTCTCCTGCCTTCAATTTGATTTTGCTGCAATAATTCCGTTGACGTCTTCACCATTTATATTTGTACTATAGCTATACATACATATAGCTAGGTATGTAGGAAGGCTTGTCTTTTGCAGTAATTATGCATGAATGCAGAGGTGTTGAATTACGAAAATTAAAAAAATATAAATCCAAGTAATATTTATATAATAAATCAGCAATGTATTTGTGCCAACCGCCGCTAATTAAAAACCAGTAAGTTTTGTTAATGAACTTGAAGCTTCGTTGAGTAAAATTCATTTGCTGAGGTCTCCACAGAAAGTAGAAATGCACACATGTACAGTGGTAAATAATTACTCGAGTTTTGTCATTTAAAATATATTTGTATGCAAAGTTAATAAACAATATTTCTGCGAAAAAAATGTTGGTGCTATCGATCTTCACACAGAAATCATAAAAAATATAATACAAACAAATTAATTTAACATAAAAATATAAATCTGACATTAAGACTTAGCGTTTTCAAATGTCTAATATTTATCATTCATTGTTTGAAAAATTAAGACACTGTATTGCTGTTAAAAAAAATTTATATAGAATGGTATCTTAATTAGTTTTCCAAATGACTGATTTGTTTTTTTGTTACTGTCTTTCTCTAGTGAAATAATGAAGACTAATTGAATGTTATTGTCCTTGGTGACAACTGACCACTGTAAATAGCGAACGGGTTGATTACATGACTGTGGCTTGGTGGGTTTGAAACTAGGCTGCAGTAAAGCAGTAGTCCATCGAACATTTTCTCACAATGGGTTACTAATAAATATTCTAGACTGCTGCTTTTTTGAAATGATCGCCGTCTCTGAGAGGTTCTAAATATAATACTTTAAACCACAAATTATGCCGTTTAATATTATTGACACAAGCAAAAACTTGGTATCCAAATAAGTTTGAATGTTGTAAAAAAAAGTTGTTCTTATATTCTTATTAAAATATTAAGTTAAATTTACCAAGCCATACTTTACTTTTTAGTAACTTACATAATAAATTTATTTTCAATGATCAAATTGATTCGAAATACTTCGATTTTGGCAACCTCGTATGGCTCAACCGTTCGAAAGATAATTAGTTAGGTCCAATACGAGGGCTGCTATATATCAACGAAAATGTTTTTTTTTTTCGTTGGATTTGGCTCGTCTTGGAAGACCCACACGGTCGATTGCTTTTTGTTTCGGGCTCATATGCATAGATCCATGATTCGTCACCTGTGAAGATCTTATAAACGTCGTTTGAAGCACCGCGAACGTTTCAGCATTTCTTTACACCAATTCACACGAGCCTTTTTTTGAGCGATTGTCAAATTATGCGGGATCCAACGCATTGCGAGAACAAACCTTTTTTACGGCCATGTGTTCATGCAATATCGAATGTATGCTGGTGGGAGAAATGTATAGGCATGCCTCTACCTTGGTATGTTACATGACGATCTTGCATTATCAGTTCACGTACGGCATCGATGTTTTCTGGCACAACGGATGTTTTTGGACGACCTTCACGGAATTCGTCTTTGAGCGAGCGTCGGCCACGATTGAATTCGTTGTACCAGTTTTTCACAGTGCTATAGAATGGTGCTTCATAGCCGTACAAAGATTTTAGTTCATCGATGAACTCTTGTCGTGATAATCCACGTCGAAAGTTGTGAAAAATGATCGCACGAAAATGTTCACGAGTTAATTCCATTTTTTGGCCGATAAGAATTTTTTAATTCCCTGTAAATAAAACAATTCTCAATTAAATGACAAAACGTTCTGAGTGATGAGAAATGTCAAACTTTCCAATGGAAATGTCAGATTGCACCTGGCAACACTTAGTATTGCCTAGTCCAGAAATATATATACAGGGTAGGCCATTTAAAGTTGACCCATTTGTTTCTAAAAAAAAAGAACAAAAGAAAACAATGTTTTTTGTTCATTTCAAAAATAATTTATTTTGGTCCAAGGGGATTTGTTTCAGCTAATATTTAAAAATTAGATCGCGTAAATGGACACCTTTAGCTTTGACAGCTAAATGCACTCTTTTTTCGACATTTTCCATGACTTTGGCCAATGTTTCGGATGATATGGCGGCTGTTTCAAGTCGAATGTTGGCTTTCAGTTGAGCTAAGGTCCTTGGCTTATTAGCGTATACCTTGGATTTCAAATAACCCCACAAATAAAAGTCTGGTGGCGTCAAATCTGGTGATCTCGGTGGCCAGTCAACATCACCATTTTTCGATATCAATCGCCCGGGGAAAAATGGTCGCAATAAATTGATTGTTGGTCGAGCTGTATGGCATGTAGCCCCGTCCTGTTGAAACCAGAAGTTATCCATGTCATTTTCGCGAATAATGGGTATCACAAAATCCGTTATCATGGCTCGATAACGATCACCATTGACTGTTGTCGTGGCTCCATCATCGTCTTCGAAAAAATACGGTCCGATGATCATATTCGCGCAAACACCGCACCAAACTGTTACTTTTTGGTCGTAAAGAGGCTGTTCTTCAATTAATTGAGGATTTTCGGTGGCATAAAATCGGCAATTTTGCTTGTTTACGCCTCCATTCAACGAGAAATGTGCCTCGTCTGACATGATGAGTTTTCGCCAAAAGTCAAGTTCGTTTTCAGCCATTTCGATGGCCCATTTGCCAAAATTAAGGCGTCGCGGATAATCAGCTGGGTTTAGTTTTTGTGCCATTTGAATTTTATATGGAAACATCTTCAAATCTTTATGAATTATGCGTCGGAGAGTGGTGCGAGAGATGTCTAATTCCTGAGAGCGGCGATAACTCGATGTCGATGGAGTCTCCTCAATACTGGCTCGTACAGCTTCGATATTTTCATCAGAACGTCTTGTGCGTTGTCTGGATGCATGACTGGCATTACTGAGATTACCGGTGTTCACAAATTTTGCGTATAAAGACTTAATTGTGTTCTTAACTGGAGCACTTTTCACTTTATTTTTTTTGCGAAACGCACGTTGAGTTAACACAATTGAAAAGTTATTTTGAATATAAAGCTGAACAATTTCAGCGCGTTCTTTTGGAGTGTACTGTTCCATGGTATAAATTGTCTTCGAATGACGCTTCTAACGCGGTATGACATTAGCCGATTTGTCAGCGCTGTTAAAAGTTACAGCGTTGCCAGATGGATCAACTTTAAATGGCCTACCCTGTAGCAACCTACGTACCCAGCCGAGTTCGTATTTGTCATGAACGCTGGTATGACGTGAATAGTTTTTTGTAATGTTCGCTGTAATACTCGAAAGGTCCCCGGCCTACCACAATAAAATAAATTTTTTTGCAAAATTCTTTTTTTTTTCACCATAGTTCCATACACTGATTATGGCGAACCTCCAACTTTTCGATACCATTTTTGTGGTACGATTTGTCCCTTGCTTCAAAGTACCTTCATCACCCCTTCATTCGACGAAAACTTCTTTCCAGCGAGGACTATTTTGAGCTCTGAGGACAGGAAATATTCATTGGGGGCTGGATCTGGAGAATACGGTGGATACGGAAGCAATTTGAAGACGACTTAATGGGTTTTTGCCATCGTTTTCACTGCCTTGTGACACGTTGCAATGTCTCCATCAAACAGCAGTTCCTTTTTCTTCAAATGCGGCCGTTTTTAGGCGATTTCGCCCTCCAAACGGCCCAATAACGCTATGTAATAGTCGCTGTTAGGCCCATCAACAACCTTTTTCAAGGTAGTCATTGATTAAAATTATTCCCAAAATATTGACGGCTTTACCTTGCCATCTAACTGTTGTATTTTTCTACGCTTTGGAGCTGGTTCATTGTGTGCCGCGGATAATCGTCCATTGGACTTCGGAGTGAGTTGATGGAACCATGTTTCATCCTTTAACTTAGAGCTATGTACATCGGTTCAGAACATCTTAATTTTTAAATTATTACAAAAGGCTGTTTTAAAGCATTAAAGCATTAAAGCATTGAATATTCAATATTCTTTTATAAAATTTTTTTTATAAAAAGCCACTCCACACGTTCAGAAAGTAAGTTTGTTTCAATAATAAAAGTGATAAAAAGCACATAAAGCATTAAAAATATTTTTTGTTTTTTTGAAAAAAAAAAACTATTTTGTATTGACTCCTGTTTCAAGACTTTCCCGGCTTAAGCGCGTATTTTAATAAAGTAATAAAAATGTTAAAACAATTGCAGTAAAAAATTATAATAAAGGGAACTTTTTTACATAATTTGGTGTTAAATTGATATTATTGTATCATAATTACATAAAATATTCACTTCGCCAATAATATCTCAGCAATAACTATTGAAATGCAAATAGTTATAAACAATAAAAAATATCAAGCTTTTCATTCAGCGAATTATTGAATGACACCGAAAGAAAGACAACAAAAAAGTTTTTGCATAACATTCTGCTTTTAAAATATTGTATTGAAATCCTACTATCTACCTATATACATACTAAATACAGATAATATTCTCACCTTTTCTAAAGAATTCGAAAGTTACTTCCTTGTTTTGATATTCGAATGATGCTAACATGGAATGTGTATACGTATTATAACTTCGGGTTATCTATTTATATGAGAAATTTTACCAGATATATGGAAACAATAGCCCGGAATCATTTGGAGGAACTATTAAACGTCGCCTTTCGTATTTTGAGAGCGAGAAAGATATTTCAGGGTTTCTAGATATCCCAGTTTCATTAAGATATCTCAATTATACTCAAGTTACAGCTTGCACGAATATATATTTTTGAAGATCTGACAATAGTCGGAGCTAACACTTATTTATATCCGTTCACGGACTAGCAAAATTATTTGAGGACTGTGTTAGATCCTTACAAAAATAATAGAACTTCTATTTCTGAAACAGCTATGTTGCTCTATAAAAATACCAAGGCAAGGTATAGCTTTCATCAATAGGGATGACGTCATTTTGGCAGCTTTTTTTGGATTTGTCACAAATTTAAAGTTTGCCATTTCATCACGTCACGTTTCTTTTTGGTACAATGCTTAAACATTGTTCAAGATTATTATGCAAATACACGTCCTTCCAAAATTGATCTTCACAGATGAGATCCATTTCAAATGAAATTGTCGTTATTGGGGTGAGCGTTATACCACGATGTTGACCGGCGTTTTTCCTTGAATTTGATAAATTCGACGACGATCTCAATTGCCAACAAGACGGTGCGACGCCTCGTGTTTCATGACTAAACATGGACGCATTGCGAGAAAAGTTTGGCGACTCGTTTATTTCGAGAAACGTCTATTAAAATAATCGTCAAAATCATGCGATTTAACGCATCTAGATTATTTTCCATGAGGGTATGTTAAATCAAAACTTTAAAACCAGCAAAATTCCAGTGGAATGTTCCTCCGTGTCATTGAAAATTGGTGCGAAGGGGGTGGAAACGGAGCCGTGGAGAGTAATTGGAGTGTTTCATTTCATTTTAACATCATGGCTTTTGTTGGTAGACGCTTTATAACTGCTCAATATAATAAGATATTTGATACAGATTAATCAATTCATCAGTGGTGTTGCGACTAGAGCTCTTATTTGACAATCTCAAAGGTTACCTCTGAAAGATATATAATAGCAATAACATAGAGAACTTGCGAACCATTTGATGACTCGCCGGCAGACAACTAAAATCCGCAGAATGTCCGTAAACATTTCAGATTCTAATTTTCCTTGTAACAATTACTTAGAATTACTTCGAACTACGCGCAGGCGTACAGCCGTCAATATGTAACGCTCATCAGTCATCCTTCGGTATTTTTTCCTCAAATTCATAACATATTCTAGAACATCGCTTAGCGATTAGCACAAATACTCCAGCTAATGCTAGATAAATATTTAAACAGGTATGAGCTTATATAGAAATATTGTCGTTCACGCTTGTATTATATTGTACACACATACATACATATGTGTGTGTTTGAGATTGTACTCATTTAAAGGTAGATATATTCAACCTTGTAAGCACAATCCGGTTTCATTTATTGGTCAAGACTAGTCGCGGTGTTTTGATTGATATACTCGTACTTGGTGTTGACTGCAATGACTGTCGTGCATTTTACAAGACAGTCTGTACGAGTGCAATTACTTAAACACTACTTACTTACATGTTACTAGTGTTGTTATTGCGACAATGTAATCATAGTTTTTGCCTTTTTGCGTTTCTTTATATATTTATGTTTTGCTGCTCATTACAAGAACAACATGTTATATTACAATTGCAATTACAATTCAATTTGTTGGATCATTGCTTTTTCACATAGCGGTGAATCACGTATAGAAAAAGAAAAAAAGGTTTGGATATCGTAACCATATGGAAAAAAGATTCAGAATTGGTATTGCTAGTCCAAACTTAATTTTTTTTGTCGACTTAAAGTACCCCTTATTGTCCCAAAACTTTATTCGATTGATATAATTATGAAAACAGTGTTTGTCTGTTCGATTCGTTGCGTTCCGGTCATTCAGCTCAGGGCGACGATACTACTCGTTGACTATTCAACGTAACTTCTTGAAGTTTTAACTGTAGCTTCACAGTAACATTTTCGTGTAAACCGTACTTAGATTAATTTATTTTATTTTCTTCAAAATGTCAATAGAACAATATTTTTATATACCCATAACCATATTTAATAAAGCCTGAAGAGAGCAATTTGACGCCCATTTTCTTTACTCCCAGAATAAATTGTCTATGCTAAACCCCTTAAGGAGAGTCTGGTAAAAAATGCAACCCTTAATTTTGATTTAATCACTACTTTGCGCCTATATCCCTTCGAAAATATGTATATGTTACTGTTTATTAGGTACTGAATTAAACTGCTTTTCACTGGCTTTAAGAGAAGCCAACTTTACTCCATTAAGGGAGTGCTACATTGACCGGAAGAAATGGTAGTCTGATGGTGCAAGGTCAGGGCTATATGGTGGATGGATCAAAACTTCAAGCTCTCCCAGTTTTTGCCGAGTCGTCAAAGATGTGTATGGTCTAGCTTTACCCTGATGGAAGACGAAGCAATTTCTGTTGATCAGTTCTGGCTGTTTTTTTTTCGATTAATTGCTTCAGTCTCACCAGTTGTTGACAGTAAAATGTAGAACCAATCGTTAAACCAGGCTCGAGCAGCTCATAGTGGATGATGCCTTTCCAATCCTACCAAACACTCAGTACAATCTTTCGAGGCATCAATCCTGGCTTTGCGACCATTTGTTGAGCTTCACCACGCTTGGACCATACTTTATTTCGTATATTAGCGTACTAGCTTTTTACCGCGGCTTCGCCCGCAGTAGAGCCATTAAATAAGTATGAGAGATAAAGGGTAAGGGTATAATAATAGAAATGACTCAAAGTGATAACTAAATTTTATTGCTTGGCTGAGATCAACAATTTTTAAAATTCCTACAGGCAATGAAGATTCAACACCTTAAAATATGCGTATTGAAATGCAACAACTAATCTTAAAATATATTTCACCGTAACAAAAATAAATAATTCTGAATTCTAACAATTTAAAAAAAAAAACAAAATACAAAGTATTAATCTAGGATATTTTTGTAGACCATGTTAGAAGTTTCCCGTCGGGTGCAAATATGTTTGAATTCTAGGCATTAGATACACGTGAACAGGCTACATAAAGTTGACCATGTGAGAAGCATGGGGTTTCTAAATGCACTCCTGCTACCAGTAATGTTTGTCCTTGTGCCTTGTTTATAGTAACAGCAAAGCTAAGCCTGACGGGAAACTGAAACCTTTTAAATTTGAATGGAAAGTCAGTGGGAATAATTGGTATCCGAAGTAACGGGTGATTTTTTTGAGGTTAGGATTTTCATGCATTAGTATTTGACAGATCACGTGGGATTTCAGACATGGTGTCAAAGAGAAAGATGCTGAGTATGCTTTGACATTTCATCATGAATAGACTTACTAACGAGCAACGCTTGCAAATCATTGAATTTTATTACCAAAATCAGTGTTCGGTTCGAAATGTGTTTCGCGCGCGTGTTTTGTTCAGCGATGAGGCTCATTTCTTCTGGTTGAATGGCTACGGTAAATAAGCCAAAATTGCCGCATTTGGGGTGAAGAGCAACCCAGAAGCCGTTCAAGAACTGCCCATGCATCCCGAAAAATGCACTGTTTGGTGTGGTTTGTACGCTGGTGAATCATTGGACCGTATTTTTTTCAAAGATGCTGTTGGACGCAACGTTACGGTGAATGGCGATCGCTATCGTTCGATGCTAACAAACTTTTTGTTGCCAAAAATGGAAGAACTGAACTTGGTTGACATGTGGTTTCAACAAGATGCGCTACAATGCCACACAGCTCGCGATTCTATGGCCATTTTGAGGGAAAACTTCGGACAACAATTCATCTCAAGAAATGGACCCGTAAGTTGGCCACCAAGATCATGCGATTTAACGCCTTTAGACTATTTTTTTGTGGGGGCTACGTCAAGTCTAAAGTCTACAGAAATAAGCCAGCAACTATTCCAGCTTTGGAAGACAACATTTCCGAAGAAATTCGGGCTATTCCGGCCGAAATGCTCGAAAAAGTTGCCCAAAATTGGACTTTCCGAATGGACCACCTAAGACGCAGCCGCGGTCAACATTTAAATGAAATTATCTTCAAAAAGTAAATGTCATGAACCAATCTAACGTTTCAAATAAAGAACCGATGAGATTTTTGCAAATTTTATGCGTTTTTTTTTTAAAAAAAAAGTTATCAAGCTCTTAAAAAATCACCCTTTATTATAACAATATTTCCCTTACCGACACCTGTTAAAATAGTAGCACCAAGTATGTTCTGTCCCAATTTTGTTATCCGAAGCTTTGTTCCTTTACATAGCAGGAGCATCTAGATTTTCGTTTTCCTCGTTTAAAAAATATCAGTGTTGATCCTATTAACAATTTCATTTCTTGGTGCTAATATTGCTCTTGCACACAACCACTGATCACTACACAAATTTTTATTGCAATTCCGGAAAAACATTAGCAATGAAATCCACATCACTTTCTACTAATTCAAAATTCTCTTGACAGTAATATATAGCCTTCAACGTCAACAGCTAAACAACCATCACCAATTTTCAACAACATTTCTGCGTAAAGTCCTGAATCACGTCATTTTGAAGATGCACTCTCATATTAGTTTTCAGGCGGAGTTTTTCAACTGTTGACCATAAGCGTGGTGATTTTAATACACACTTGAATTTCATCTGCTGGTGTCCCCCTCTGAATCACTGGAGGGTTTGACGGAAATCACCAGTCAATAAAACTACCATGCCATTTTGGATATACCAGATTTTCGCTTCCGAGGCATTTTCTAAGAAAAGCAGAGTAAAAATTAACATCCAGCGAGTAAGATCTAAAATAATAAAATGACTGCTAACCACAAAAATTACGGATTACCTCAAAAATATAAATATAGAAAAATTAATAGTATTATGTTAATACAACTCTAACAAATAATTTCGACCAAATTAGTTATCACAAAAACGAACTCACGGACTTTTATTTAGATCATTAAAAGAGAAATAATTCTTTCATACATAACTTTTGTGTATCTTGAACCGCTTTCGCAGCGCAAGGAACGGAAGCCCTCAAAGATAAATAATTTTCCTCGTTTTTTACACATTTACCACTGTTTCTTCTTCGCTCCTATTGATGCTATATAGCCTATGTTTTTCATTCGAACCAGTAGTTTCGGAGATTAGCGCGTTCAAACAAACAAACTCTTCAGCTTTATAATATTAGTATAGATTTGATCCAATTTTTGTTTCCCGTTACCATTCGCTTCAGAAATGGTTCAATTTCATTTCGTTTCAGAAAAGAATTGCAGATTTTTCCAAGCAAAATTCACGTGGTACCCAAACATCGAGCTTCTTTTTGTAGCCAGCCTTTTTTAAATGGTTCAAAATCTTTTGAACAACCGTAAATGAAGCTTAAAATCTCAATTTTTCAATGTTATATGGTATGACACAATGTGATTGGTAGCACTGGGGATGTACGACTGGAACGACTTCTAACAAAATACGAAAATACTTTTTCGACTATCCAATTGATTTGAAAATATTCGTCGTCAAAAGCTGAAATATTGCGATACAGTTCAATAAGACATTCTTAACAGAATTTGATTGTAAAATACAATAATCCGATCTCACAAATTATCTATAAATAATGTATAAAAGATTGTAATGACTTGCATAATAATTAGCTGAATTCTTATATTGTATGAGTCTGATTTTTCAATGTCACAATGACGTTCGCTTTCTTCACTTCGACGATAGTGAAATTAGAAAGTTGGAACTGAAAACCTTTACATGCTTAAGCGATTTTCTTCACATTGAGGAAACGAAATCTAAGTGGGAAGCTATTTGCGCCATATTTAGATTGTTTTATGATAAGCGCCAACTATTTATGTATAAATGTTTTTATGTCTATGCATAGCGAAAATTAGCGCATGAATCTCCAAAAATAATTGCATAATCAATTCTGCCAAATGTGTAAAATGTCTCAGCTAATTATCTTCTCGTCACAAAAACGCTCCGAACTGCTTTATTGCCGCAAATTTACATAAAATGTAAAAAAGGTTGAAACATATTTTCAAATATGAGTTTGTGGGTGTTTAAGCATGTATCTTTCATATATTTAGTTATCACATGTTATAATTATGAAAACAACCACATTTATTTGGTTGAAGAATGCGACTCAATTTCACGCTTCCACTTCCTCAAAGCGCGTACGACTCGTGGTTACAGTAAACACGCTTAACAATGTAAGCGGTGAAGAAGAAGTAGAAGCGAAAGAGGAATGTAAAACATCTTGTAAGCGGTAAAAGCGAATTATTTCAATAAAGAAGCGACAATATATTATGCACAATGAAAGTTAAATTAGCATTTTTAACGAAAGTGCTGACTGGGCGCTACTTCTACGTGCAAGTGGTAGTGTGTGTGTGTGCGATAAGCCGGGAAGTACGTGTGTGGGCGTGGTGCGATAACGACGCTGGTGACTGCTCTGAACTCTTTCGGTTTGTGAAAGTGATCAGTTGAGCTCTTGAAAGAAAGATTATCTTGGATATAGTAATGCTTCTGAATGACATGAGTCATATACATATTTAGATGTAGATAATATTGAGTGATGATTGCAAGTTCTGGTATCTAGCCATAGAATTTTAATACCATAAATATCTGCAAATTGGAGTCAAGTTGAGTTCTTCTTCGCTTGATATGTGCAAATTCACAGTAGTTCTGATTTCTCTACGGTTTGCATCTGGAGGTAACGTACTTTTTGGGATATAGAGCTCATCTAACGTGAGCTACTCAGCAGATTTTTAAATATTTTATGACGTTCCGGTTACTTATATTTCCGTTTTCCGGGGCAATTTGGTTATGCACGGACAAAAGCTCATAAATTTGCCACCTAAACTGTTTTTTTTTTGGGTGAAAAAAGTCGACTGAGGATTCGCGAAAAAATATCTGAGGTAATTAAAGAACTTAAAACAATTCAATTTTTGAGGTAACACTTCTATAGGGCTTTAATGAGGTTGCCATATGCTATTTTTTATTTTGTGATCAATTAAAAAACGATCTCAATGGACATCAATTTGTCAACATCGAACTGATCTGGAAACGATTTCAGTTTTAAAAAAGGGTTGCCATCTACTATTTTTTACTTTTTCAAACAAATCAATAAAAATAAGCTGTTAATGGGCTCAATTAGCATCAAATTAGATTGAAGTATTTCTGCGGCAGGTATTTTTGCATAGGGTTGCCAACTTAAAAAATGTTTTTATTATATGAAAAAATATTAGAAATAATAAAAAAAAAAATTAAATTAAATAACAGTAAATTTATTTGGTAATTATTTTAATCTTCAAATAGGTGGCAACATTACTTGAAAATACACTACTATAAAAATCCTCTGAAACTTTCTTATGCTGATGTCTATAGGCAATTACTTTAATTTAACCGTTTCATAGAATAAAACAATTTTACAATTGGCAACCCTACTCAAAAATATTCTTCCCAAAAATCTTTTCTAAATGAGTTTAGTTAAACAAAGAAGTTTCTCCGCATTTTTTTATAAGGTCTAACAAATTTAAACTTTTTATAATTTCCCATGTAGAGCTTTATGTTTCAAAACTATTTGCTTTACCTTAGTACAGAAAGCAACAACGGTAACTCTCAATACGTCCCCATTAAAGGAAATTCAGTAGTTTGGTGAAAAAATTTACGACTTTTTTCAGATCAAACTATAATAATCTTTACGTACTTAATTTTAAATACTTGAATTATAATTACATAATTTTTAATTAATTACTTGAATTATAATTACATAATTTTGAATTAATTATTTTAATTTTAAAACATTTTTTAATTAAGTAATATTTAATTTTATGATTACACTAGTTTTTATGTACGTAATTTTTATTTAATTATTTTAATTATACTAACACAAATTTTAATTACTTATATTAATTAAAAAACATAATTTAATTAACTAAAATTTTAATTTAAAAACTTATTTACAATACTTAATTGTTCCAACTTTATTTTCTTTGTCTCCATAGAATATTGTCTATCACCGATCTGCCACCTTTGCCAAAAAGTCTTAGTGGTATCAATAAAATGCTCGGCTCCGATTCGGGTTTGATCAGCGACGATGCCGGTGTCAATATGGAAAACCCAAACAACAATCACAACAACATTAGCGCCGGTAGTGCGCAAAGTTTGAGCAACAGCAATCTGGACAATAGCGTAGAATACCAAAACGGCGATAATAATAATAACAGCAACAGCAACAACAACAGCAACAGTACTACGAATAGCGTTAATAATATTGGCAAAAATGAATTGAACACAGCGAAATTGTTGGAAAGTAACGAAATGGACGTGAGCAACAAGTCACAGACATCGAATGCCGCACCACTACCAACAACAACAACAGCAGCGATAGCAACAACAAATGCGAAAGAAGCAACCACAACGTCAGCGTCAGCCGCGGCGGCGACGCCCGCGAAATCAGGCGTCACCTCGAACGCCGGTGGCGCTGGCGGTGCGGTGGCGAGCGTGACAGGAAGCACACTGGATACGCAATTAGCCATTTTAAGAAAAGAAATGGTAAGTGTAAGCTAATGCCTTTTTGTTGTTTATGGTTTATTGTGGTTTTTATGGTGGTTAAAGACAACATACTGCGGGAATGTAAAATTGTTTCGCATTACCAGCTCAGTGTGAAGGCATAATTACTGTCAGAACACATGCAAACAAACAATTGTTAGGAATGGTTAGCGCATGCGCGGCGGAAGACCGGACGTCAAAGTGCTTTACTTGCAAATGCTTTATACACATATTCGGCTACATGTGCTCATATCATTTGAAATTTATTGAACCCTACACGTGCGATCGGCGGATGTTCTGGGTGCTCGTAGAGCAAGGGGCATTGACCCACACGATTTCTAGCTAAACTTTTGAGAAGTGTTAAAGAAAGTTAATTTGGTTGTAGAGAAGTAAAGTAAGAGAGGTGAAAATCAATGCAGGTTTTCTATAGTCAAAGTCTCTTATATTTAAATAAACAATTTTAATGATTTTTATTTTAATTTTGTAACAGATTACTTCCTATTTATAATATATCGTTTAAGCGCTCTACCATAGCGTTACTTCAGCTAGTCCTAGGCGTCTCAAACTTGAAGTCTTCCAATCTAGTAATGCGATCTGATGATTGCTTCTTTTTTATTGACGTAAACATCGCTTATTCGGTTACAGACCTATTTACAACAGCGCGACAGTCGTTTCTTCCTTTCGCTTTTGAACACTCCAAGGTTCTCCTCCTGGTCTTTCCAACGGAGTGGAGGCCTTCCTCTTCGTTTGCTTCCTCCGGCGGGTACTGCATTGAATACTCTCAGAGCTGGTGCGTTTTCATTCATTCGGACGACACGACCTAGCCAGCGTAGCCGCTGTCTTTTAACAGCTTACTATGTCAATGTCGTCGTATATCTCGTACAGCTCATCGTTCCATCGAATGCGATATTCGCCGTGGCCAACGCGCAAAGGATCATAAATCTTCCGCAGAACCTTTCTCGAAAACTCTTAACGCCGACTTATCGGATGTGTCACCATCCATGCCTCTCCATTAAATAGCAGAACGGGAATAATGAGTGACCTATAGAGTTTGGTTTTTGTTCGTAGAGAGAGAACTTTACTTCTCAGTTGCCTGCTTAGTCCGAAGTAGCACCTGTTGGCAAGAGATATCTTGCGTTGGATTTCGAGGCTGACGTTCTTTTTGGTGTTGATGCTGGTTCCAAGATAGACGAAGTTATCTACCACTTCAATATATGACTGTCAACAGAAACGTGAGAGCCTAGTCGCGAGTGACATGACGTTCACCACTAGACCCATTTGCTTCGCTTCCTTATCCATTCTGGAGAAAGCAGAACTAACGGTGCGGGTGTTGAGGCTAATGACATCAATATCATCTGTACTCTCTTATAGAAGATGGTACCTTCTCTGTTTAGTTCTGCAGCTCGAATTATTTTGTCCAGAAGTTGATGGAAAAAGTCGCACGAAAGGGAGTCGCCTTGTCTGAAACCTTGTTTGGTATCGAACGGCTAGGAGAGGTCCTTCCCGATCCTGAAGGAGCTTTTAGTGTTACTCAACGTCAGTTGACACAGCCGTATCAGTTTTGCGGAGATACCAAATTCAGATATCGCGGCAGCTGAATATCTGGTCAGTTGTTGATTTTCCAGGCCTCAATCAACACTGATAAGGTCCAATCAGTTAGTCGACGATGGGCTTTAATCTTTCACACAATTCGCTCCATATAACCTTATAGCGATGACGACAAAGCTTATCCCACGGTAGTTGGCACAGATTGTGAGGTCTCCGTTTTTGTAGATTGGGCAGAGCATATTTAAAATCCAATAGTCGGGCATGCATTCATACGACTATATTCTACAAAGAAGCTGATGGCTATTGCGGATAATTTTTTCATCGCCGTATTTGAGTAGCATCGACCTCCGCCGCTTTGTTGTTCTTTAGACTGGTGATTGCTATTTGAAACTTTTCATGGTCGTGCAATGGAACGTTTGCTCTATCGATTGGGAAATCGGGTTCACCATCTTCTGTTGTTATGCTTTCACTGCCATTCAGTAGGCTGGAGAATTGTTCACTCCATAATTTCAGTATGTTCTGGGAATCAGTCACTAGATCACCTCTGGTCGTTCTACAGAAATATGCTTCGGTCTGGAAATTTTCTGTTAGTCGCCGCATCTTTTCGTAGAATATTCGACTATTGTTAATGCTTTATACATTCCATGACATGTTCTAGCTGTTTAGCGAGGTTGGCCAAGGTGCAGCTTAAAGAGGAGAGAACCTCACCACGGGTGTACGAGTATCATTGACTCGTCATAATGCTCGCGCACCGCTTTACTACTCCTCGATAGTTTTGCCGTAATGAAGACAATCTGAGAGTTTTTTTATAGATCACATCGGACAGATTTAGATCAGATATTTTTTTATCTCATTAAAGAAGGAGATATGCCAGTTTGCGAAGATTTTTGAATATGCGAGCTCGGAAACCTGATAAAAACTATTACATTTAAGTTCTAGTTCATTTATTATTAATACATTTAGAGTAGGCAGCTCATTTGGGAATAAGTTATTTAGTCTCAAACTTAGCTGAAACAGCGATATTCTTAAATAATTATTAGTAATTTCTTATTTCATATAAGATGGTTGGAAGACGTGCTAATAAAGTATGAAAAACTTTTCACTTAGACAATATTCAAACCAAATTATATTTTATTTAATTTCTGATGCGACTTGAGGCAATTTAAGTATCAACAGTCAATGGTAGCAATAAAATAAACTGATATTTAATATATGTTAACTAGTACCACATGTATGTATGGATATCTAAATGCAATGGTTCTAAGGTTGTTAAACTTAGCAACTCCCCTTTTTTTTGCATTTCTACACCGTTGATTGCAAAGATTTCCAGCTGCCGCAAATGTTTTCTAGCCAAAATCGCGCTTTCTTGAGCTCACTCTGACTTTGACTTTGACTTTGACATGATGTAGCTCCACCACAAACTTTCGCTTAGCACGCATGTGGGTACAACTTATGAGCCAGATAATATACATATATTGTACCTATGGAGATAACATAGCTATATAGCATGTAGATACATACATAAGTATTTACATATAAACGCTCTTTTATGCATTTGTGCATATTGATGAGCGCACAGCTAGCCGGCGCTATTTTCGTTGCATTATTATTATTTTTTTTGTTGTTGTGTAGGTGTGAGTTCATATTCTTTGGAGGCGGTCTGTTAAGACACAAAATGATTTGAGACTTTGAGTGATGCGGCCAAAAAGTTACGAGCACAAAAAATTTATACATATATGTATGTATGTATATTTCTATACTTATATATATATATTAAGGTATGTTTATACACATGTATGTCTGTCTGCATGTGCGCGCTCTCTCTATCATAGACATCTTCATCTAAACAGCTCGTTGATTGCGCTGCATTTCTATCATCGCCTTTTGCTCTTTGCTCGTTGGCTCCTGCACTGCTGTCCATAGCCATTAGTTACTCACGCTGTCTGTCTGATTGTCAGTCAGGCAGTCACTTAGCTCTTGGTGAGCTGTGATTTTATTAGAAGAAAGTGAAATGAGTTGACCTTAAAAGAGTTTCTTCTTTTGCCTTTTTAACAGCTTCACTGTGTGTTGCCACCTTCTTGTTGGTCGCTTGTTGCTGCTTTTGTTTGCGTGTTTTCTTCTTCTTTTCCACTTGTAGTGCTTTCTTGGCGTTTTGGGGTCTTGGGGGAAACAAATACAATGAGTTTTATTTTGTGAAACGTATGAAAAATGCATAAAAATGAGCAAATGAAGCGTACAAATAGAGACAAATTGCAACAACAATGCGCATACACATAACTAAAAATAAATCAGTAACCCACACACACACACGAAAAAATACTAAAAATAGTAGAAATACCAACATTTTACATACGCACACATACATTCACTCATACAAATTAAATATCTGTTGGAGGTGCATAGTTTCGCTGCGTTTGCTATGCGTTACACGTGCACACACATACATTCACCTTGCATCGTATTGTGTTGTTTTCATCCGTAAGTTCATTTTTTTTTATTGTAGTATACAATATTTATTTCCCACTTTTTTCTTGGCTGTCGTTCGTACTCATAATTTTTCCATAGTACTCATAAAGTGCCCATATTCACCGTTATACGCATCTTTGCGCATGCGCTTTAGCCATTGTCTGTAGGTTCGTTTGTAAGTCGAGTTTTTGTTGTGCCGCTGTCACGTCGCCGCTTGCAGTTTGTTTTGGTGTCATTGCCAACGTCACGTGTCACGTTCAAACTTACTCACTCACCCACATTTGTTAAAGAAAACAAAAAAATTTAACCACATTATCTTTTCATATGAAGATTACAGAAAGTATTTTATTTTCCATATGCATATGTGTATGGTATATATTCTCATAAAGTTCAAAAAGATAACAGTTGGAGAAATGGTAGCTGACCTATTTTTATAAATTGGTGACTTTTTGGGGGGTTTTACTCTCCGAAAGTGCTAAAAAATTGTTGCCTGCTGCGTTTCAACATGTTTCTGTGCGATATCGAAGACACCGAGATCCATCTTTTGAGAAATGTTTTTTTGCATAATTATTTTTAAGTTAACTCTTCAAAATTTCGTCTTAACTTTCAAAATATAGACTCAATTTTAATCAAATGAATCAGCTGATCAATTTCAGCTTTCCAAATCGTCTTATGAGACCACTTTTAAGTTAAATGTTCAAAATTTCGTCTTAACTTTCAAATCATAACCTCAATTTTATTTTCGGTAAAATAATCAGAAAATCGGCAAAACAACCGGCGAACGTACTGAAGCGAACTAATGTTTGCAGATTATGAAATTAATATCAATTCAATACTCAAAACAAAGTCTGGTATGTATGTACATATATGGTAAGTAAAGTTCAGTAAAATATGTTTTGCGAAATTAGTTTTGAAAGATATTCAAATAACATTACAAAATAAGTTTCTTCAGTAAGGTTGGACCAAAGTTCTGATATTGTTAGAGAAATGTATGACATATGGTATATAACAGGAGTCTTAGAGTTCGATTCATTAAGTATTAGGGTGCATCAAAAAATTATGCATTTTTTTCAACTCTTACCCCCTCAAATACTAGTAATTGACAAAAAAATCCTTTCTCAAGCCAGGCACTGTAGCTTAACTCAAGGGGTCGCTTTGTTTTTAGTTTACTATTAATTAACATAGGAATTTTCGTTTTTTCATTTAAACAAAAATTTCACCAATTAATTTTCGTTACTCAAAAATAACCAGAAAGTTGGCTTTTCAAACTTTAAAAATTTCCACGACTAAGTTTGATTATCTCAATTATTTATTTATTTTCATTATGTAAAATACTACTTCTACTTTATTGCCCAACCCATATGTACATATGTATGTAGGTCTACCAGCTGATCATATTTCGCACGAGCTGACAAAAAAACACGTGTTCAAAATAGGTTCTTAAGTCAAAAGAGGCATGCTAAGGCTTAATAAAATTTTCCATACACTGAGTTGCCTAAGCTAGAATGGTTTGTGCCTGAGCTAGAATGGCTTGTGCTGCCTTCAGCGAATTATCGTTTCTTCGATTTCGGCTCATCTCTCTTGCGTCACCAGTAATGTCGCGTTTAATGTCTGAAGGATACTCAGCTACGTTGTGAATAATCTCTACAGCGAACTCTACTCCAATATTTTGGTACGAGCGTTGACAATCCTAATACCCATAACTATAACCAAACATTACCTAAAAGCAATAGCCAAAATAATACCCAAAACAATAACCAAAATGTTAGATTCGAGTAAAAAGAAATGCTGATATCCTTTGCTATCTCTCTGCTGCCAATACAACGATTTTCAATCGATTTATCGTCATTAACAGAGGTGTACGCGCAACTTATTTGAAGCAAGTTTTCGATGACTTCACGAACTTCATTGAATGCTTAATGTCACTCAAATACTTGTACTCGTGACAAAGAAGGTTCGCTGAAACGCTTCTGTAATATTTTCAAAGGTTCCGTTGCCATCATTCCACTGAAAACACAAAATTTTAAGCCCATTTTTATTCAATTCTTTACATGGTAAAAATCGCGAGACAATTCGTTCCGTTGTTTAAATGAAACAGTCCGATCAAATTTGATCAGTTGGTGCATAACTCATTATTTAATTTCATACAATTCTACTCATATGCACTTTGAAAAAGTACGGTCTCTTACGCTCTGGGAACTATGATGATCTTTTCAACAACGTATTTGAAAAATGAAAAAACTTTCAAATCTCTAGAAGTAGATATGGTTTTTTGTAAATACATATAGATCTTATATTAAAGGTTTAGTTCTTAAACGTCAGTTTGGTATACCGCTACAGTTGAACGAAGATATATTTATTTTAAATAATGTTAACCGATTAACGTCTTTAAAAGACAACTTTCCAGAGCTATATACCTTATTTTCAGCTCCCTCATTAAAAAACTTTTATGTGAAATTAAACAATGAAGTTTAATTTAATACTAGTGAGCATGCGAACACCTCGAGGAATTAGTTTAAGTTGCTTATTTTTTTCTTTAACGCTAGTCTGTTTGATTTATGCCAGCCGGTTGTTCGTTTCACTACTCTCCGAGTTCTGGTGGCTTGACAGCTTACTTCTATTCCTTTTGTTTTTGCTTAAACAGTAACGAGTAGTAAAGGCTGCTGCATTCTTGCGCCAAATAATTTATTACGAAATTATGCCAGTTTTGACATTGAGTTATTACCAATAGCTAAAAATATCGAGCGGGATTAATTATATTGGCTCGTTCTTGAGCAACATTCGACAATACAATTGTAGTGTAAGTATGTGGATATATTCGGAGTTGACTTCATTTGAATTTTGTAGAGCGACTAAAGAAACGTGACTGAATTTTATTGAATGTTGTGGATTGAAAAAAGCATGACGAAAGATTTATGAGCTGAAGCCAAAGAAAGGGTGCATGAGTATATAGGATTATACATTGGTTCTATACAACATCGTAATATAGCAGAAATGAAGTCAAGCCACATGTAAATTGTATATATGTATGTATGGTATCCACTCGGCTTATATGTATCTAATATGCGTGATGTGGGTGGTAGAGCGGTCAAGGATTACTGTTAATCATTTTAATTTAAATTAATTCCTCGTTTTTGTTTTGTGGGTCAAATATTAATATATTTTTTCACCCCATCAATAATATTAGTTGCAAAGGTGAAGTTAATTGCATAAATTACAAAGTGTATTCATTTTGAGCACAAACGCTGATAACTACATATACACATTGGTCGTACAAAAATCACGATTTTCAAAAATAATAAAAACCACTTTTTCAACTCACAATTTGTTTAGTGCTGCTTGCCATAAATTAACAGCCAAACTAAGCGCGGCGGACAGCAAAAGTTATCGGCAACATTAAACAAGCGACAACGAGCAATTTGAGAGAATGAATTGCAATGCGTCTGCGCCGCTGCTGGCGTCGCCGTCGCAGCACATTTCGTGCACAGAATATCAGGTTAAATAGATGCAAGGCAAAGAGCAGCGAATTCACTGGAAAAAACGCTATCAACCAACTGGTTATTGATTCATTCGCCAGTGTTGTGCCTGTGTAGCAACCTTAAGTCGCTGCATTCAACGGCGGCAGCAGCAGCAGCAGCAGCAACAACAACAGCTATTGGATCTGAATGTTAAAGCGCTGAAATGCAATTATAAACGGAGTTTAGAAAATCTGCGCAAAAATGACAGTAATTTACGTGTATACAACAACAACGTTTCGAAGTGGGTGGGGAGAATCAAGCGGGTGGCGGGCGTAGGTGCGCGAGGTACGAAAGGCGGCCAAAGCGCTGCGCTGAGCAGCTTTGGAGTTGCTCACCTTAGCGCGCTAAATGGCGCACAGCGTTTTTTCTTTGAATACCTACATACATACATACAAATATATAAATATATTTCTATGTATAGTTTATTAAGTGGAAGCGCTCACCATGCGACTTCTTGGCCAAAGACGTCGCTTTCCAGCGCTCGTCTGTTTTCGCTTTTATATTATTTGACTTTTGCTTTTAGCTGTTTGGGCAGCGTGTTGACATTTGAATTTATTGGTGTGACACCAGCGGAGAGCGTTTTGTGCCAAATGTCAGCGAGCAGCAAACTGGAAAAAAACAAGAAGAAACAAAAATAAAAATTATTATTAATTAAAGTAAAACTAAAAACGGTAAAATGTATGTATATAAAATGAAAATAAATTATGATAAATAAATAAAAAAATTTAAAAATGAGAATAGTAATTAATGAATTTTAAAACCAATATATAAATTAAAATTAATAAAAATAATAAAAATTTAAAAATCTTATACAAAAATACATTAAAATTAAATTAAAATAAAACATACAAATTCTAACTATAAAATTTATATAAAATGAAAGAAAAAATATTTAAAAAATTAAAATGAAAATTAGTTTTAAACACAATAAATACTCAAAATATTTTAAATTTAAAAAAAAATTTATGAAGAATATATAAAAAAAATTAAAAATAATAAGAACTAAATAAGATATCATAAAGTAAAAATTAAGGAATTTAATATTAAGGAAATACACAATATCATTTAAGAACCTTAAATAATTAGTTTATTCTAAAAAAAACTTAAAAAATTTCAGAAAAAAATTAAATATAAAGAAACTTGAAACAATAATTAAAAAAAATTAAAAGTGAAAAGCTTTCAAATATCAAAAAAAAATAAAAAAGACAACTTAAAAAATATAAAAACCGAAATATCAGAAATATATTCTTAAATACAAATACAGGTATAAAAATATAAACATCAAGGAGTGAAAATTATATTTAATTTTCCTCAAAAAAAAAAATGAAAATTAGAAAAAATTTATATTTAAAATTAAAAAAGCAGAAAAGCGAAAAAAAGTTGAATTAAAAATAAATAAAATAATCGAGAAAATCAAAATTGAAGAAATCAAATAGTAAACTTCAAAATAATTAATTTTTCTTAAAAAATTAAAAGGAATAACTTCAGAAATTATAAAAGCTTCAAAATAATTTTATTAAACTAATTTCATTTAAAATAAAAAATAAAATAAAAAAACAAACTTGGAAAAACTAGAAAAAGCAGAAAAAATAAATAAAAATTTTATATAAAAAAACTTAAAAAACGGAAGCAATCAGAAATGAAAAAAATGTGATATTAAAAAAAACAAGAAAGTCGAGAGTTGAAAAACTGTGAAATAATTATGTTTTTTTTAGAAATAAAAAAAAAAATTAAAAAATTACTTAACAAACAGAAAAAAAATTAGAGAGAAACAAAAAAATAAAAAATATGGAAATCAAACAAAAAAAAAATTGAGAATTCAAAAACTCCATAAAATTTATTTCGTTAAAGAGAAATTAAAAAATCAAGCACATAAAATAAAACATATAGAAAAAATACAAATTTTAAGTATAAAAAAAACAAAAAAATGTTTAAAAAAGCGGAATTAAAAAACACCAAAATAATTGCCTTATTTCTCTTCCACTTCGATTTCTATCGCATTGAGCATTTAATTGCGACTTCAATTCGCGGCGCACTTGAATGACGATTTCCGCTGAGCAAATTGCCGTGGACAACACACGTCGCCCAACGCGCCACCTGTGCGCAACAATAAGTCTCACCATTTTTTTATGTGTGTTGGTGTTGTTTTTGTTGTACTGCTTTTTGCCGTTTCGCAAAGTGTTTTAATGATGAGCGATTAACGTCGCCGTTTTCCTGCAGCGTTTTTTGCTTCATTTACTCTTTTCTTGATTCGCTGTCAATTGCCTCCTCCTCCATCCGTTCGCCCAACTGACTTCATTAGAAATGTTTGAGTTTTTATTTTTCTCTCTCATTAATTTTTTTTTTATCAATAACTCTTTTTCAATAAATTAAAATTTTTTACGGCGAAAGCAAAGTTACAGCGAAATTTTAATTTCTTCTTTAATACAAAACTTGAAAAAAAAATTAAATAATATTATCAATATCATTTAAAATATGTAATAACCCCGCTTTGTGTCGCTTGGCTCAGGCACTCGCGCGCATGCGGTCACCGCTATTTATAGCTGTTCGCCCTGCTGGCCCGCCAGCCCACCGGTTGGAGTTCACAACACCAGGCATGAATTATAGAGCTAATGGCATATTAATACATATCATCGCTTCGCACTAATGACCTTTCTTCTGGCTAAATCGAAAGTGGTTTGTATGTTTTCCGTTGTCGTTTTCGGTAATTCGGTCTGCTAGATTAGTTTGTTTTGGGAGTGTTGTCTTCATTTAAACACGCGCCGTAACCACAGATTTGTGTGTTTTAAAATAAATGAGCACTTTTACTTTCTTTGCTACTGTAAGAAAGACAGCTTTGGCGCTGTAATTTGATAAATGGGGAGAAACTGGAAATTGTTGGACCTTTCGTACACTTATTTACATAATCAACAATCTCGGAGTTGTTAGTTAAAAACATGCTTGATATTATCGCTGTCTGTCTGTCCACCTGTGAATTAGTTCCTCAGTTTTTGAAATACATATCAATCTGAAATTTTGCCACTTCTTCTTCTCCTCAAGAAGCTGCTGAATTGTCGTAACCACTAATAACGGGCCACTATCGCATATAGCTGTCATACATACTTGGTCAAGATCCAGCCTTTGTATTGAAAACTTTTTTTTATTTAACGAGTTGTCTTCACGAATTTTGCCAGAGAGTTTTGTCCGAAGTAACAGTGCAAGCTCCCCAAAAATTGTTCGGAACGGACAACTATGGCACACCACTGCAATACAAAGTAACCGATACAACTCAAGCCCTTTTATGGAAACGATTTTTCCAAGATATGTTTTAAAATTTTGACCCGGATTTTTGTCCAAGAGAGCGGTGCAAACCTCCGAAGAAACTGTTCAGTGAGAACCGCTATAGCATATAGCTGCCATACAAACTGTCCGATTCAAGTCAAGTTCTTGTATGAAATCTAATCATATGGCTTCGATACAACTTTGTTCAGTTCTCTTTTTAAGGTATCCATGGGATATGTTAATCTGGTAGGCCAATAAGCAACGCATAGATCAGTTCGGTCCTTTGCGATACTAGATGGAGTTCACTTGCCAAGTCTAAGAGGAGTAGTCATCGTTCAGGATGCCTGCGCTTGACGCGAATTTTAACAGACTCTGCGGCCTCACTATCGATACCTCCTACAGTGTATCATACTTTGGGACCTCAGATGCTTATATCTTTGCCAATGCGAGACAAGTTCACAAGAGATGCTTGATTGTTTCCCTGGTGCCCTACTCTAGACATTTTTTGCAGCCTTCTCGATCTGTAAGCCCCAAGCGGGCGTGTGTTGCCACCAGGTATTGACTAGTTAGTATTCCATTATGTTCCTACAGTCTCTTCTATCGAGTGCCAATAGGACTTTTGTGCATTTCTAGGTTCCATGTTCAGGTAGCTCGTTCCATCGGGTTTTGATTTTCTTTAGCATGCTTCTGTCAAGATCGTCGTATAGACAATGCATGGGTTTCCCAATGTTGATCACGTTTTCGGATGTTAGCCATCCTTGGCAATCTCGTCCACTATTTCATTGCCCTCGATGCCTTTGTGGTTTGCAACCTAGTAGAAGTTGCTCACTTCTGGAAAAACTTTCCACTACTGCCCTGCCTCCCAAGACACTTCTGACCGATATGACATACGAGGTTACTGCCTTGGTTGCTGCTTGGCTGTCTACGTAGATGTTGACTCTGGATTTGCCTGCAGGTGCATTAGATGCCAGCTCCGCGGTTTTCGCGATTGCAAAGACCTCAGCTTGAAATATACTGCAGTGGTCCGCCAACTTAAAATGTTGCCTTATGCCTAACTCTTGACAGTATATTCCCGCATCAACTCCATCGTCCATTTTCGTCTCATCCGTATAGATGTTTAGAATGTTCCGCGGGGTTAACATACCTTTACGCCAGGCATCTTTTTCAATGTTTATTTGGAACCTTATTTCCCAGTTTAAAAGTGGGGTCATGTAGCCGGTGTTTGCCCAAACGCCATTACCCACCGAGCTATTCCCGAAGTTTCTATATGTAAATTCTCCTGCAGTTCTATAGGTGGCAGGTTTAGTACCAGTTCAAGAACCGCCGTTGGAGTTGTTCTTAAAGCTCCCGTTATGTATAGCGCAGCTAGTCTCTGCACCCTCCTTTCCATTGGCTTTCAGTAGGAGAATTTCCGTACGCCTGTCCATTATCTGGGTTCAACCACAGATCCGCTTGTGATGCCCAGTTCTGGACTGTATTGAGAGTGGTGGTCGTAATGGTCTGTAGACACCTACCTATTATTAAGATGGCAATGTCTTCGGCACATGGCACTATCTTCGGGGCTTTGGCTTAATATCCATACAAAAGACAGTGTTCAAGAAATAAATCAAAAATTTTCCATAGAAAAAGAAACCAAAACATTTGGCACGTACAAATTATTTAAAAAACGCTCAGAACTGAAAATTAAACTTTTTATGATTTGGCCTTTTATTGATTTTTTAGTTTTTACTTTTTCTTTCTTTATTTTACAAAAGTCTGTCTGTCCCAATTGCGCTTTGCAGCTTGTAACCACTTGTATTGTCGACAACAAATAACCTGTTGCTCGAGCAGTCGATCGACTTCGTTAAATGTTGCACCCATACATACAAACATTTTCATGGACGTACTAAGAAAGAAGTGTGTTAACTGCCAAATGAGGGTGAGGATAGACTTTGTGGGTTGTGGGGAAGGCGCATGCGCGGTGTGTAAAATTCAGCAAAGCTGTCTGCAAAGAATAAAAACAGAATTTAAATGTTAAATTAAGCAAAAAATAAAAAATAAATAAAATCTGAAACTAAGGTGCGGGTTAAACAAAGGAGCGCCGACCAACTGCTTACTGTTTGTGGAAAAAAAATCGCTCAAGAAATATTGTTGATAAAAAAAAATCAAAGAAAAAATCGCAACACGATCGCTTACAAAAACAATGCTTTGACATTTTACACACAAACTGCAATGAATGTGTGTGTGCAAGTCTATGGCAATTGTTAGATTGTCAGTTGCCACCAGTTAAGCTTGCCTTGTTTAATGCTAAAATATATAGATATATAAATATGTACTTATCTAAGTATTTGTTTAAGCAACTAGCGCTTAAGTGTGACACTAGCAGAGTCTAGCTGTGGCTAAATTGTAATATTGCTTGTGTTCTTTCGTGCCGTGCGCTGAGTTTTCGGTTTTACTGGAGCGTGAAAATGCGAGTTATCTGTGAGCTCATGCCGTGTACTTAGTGGGTCGACTGTACTGAAGGGGTTCTACGGGTGTTACAAGTGACAAGCTTTGTTGCTAAGCAAGCAGTTGTGTAACGTGCAAATTGCAGTATAAATATATACATACTATATATACATATGTATATTTATGAGGCTAACTTGCTATGCATGAATAATAGAATCATTTGTATTTCTTCCGATTGAATTTTCGCACATTTTGTATAATTTGTCAATATTGCAAGTACTTTTTGCCTTTAAAAATGTTGACATGTTTAGCTGAGGGCCAAGAAGCTTAGCGCAAGGTGGCAGTGATACTTATTCAACTCAATAATTATAGGAGATACTGTTGTGCTTACTATAGTTCCATCAAACTCTGATAGGCTGTCTCTATGCCGAGAAACTCTACGATGCTTCCCTCTGCACTGCTGATAAATCAATGAGTCCAATTTTCTAAAATAATCCAAACTCCGTAGAGTCCTAATTAATGACTTTTGTATCCGAATTGGAACATGTTGATGTGTATGTCGTTGGGTTAACCAGACGAAGCTATATGCCATACACAAAAGGAAACAATCAATTTATTGAAGGAAACTTCTGATCTTCAAAATCGTGCGAATCAACACTGCTGTACATTTTGTGTAGGGTTATATAAAGTCGCAGATAAGCTGAGACGATTGATGCCATGGAAGAGAATATCCGGCTCGTTTTCGCAGAAAGTTGGACCCCTCGGCTGGAGTTATTTTGCCTATGTACTGCTGTGGGAACCAATTACATAAGTCATACCTTTATTCCATTAACCATTGATGATACCGACTAGTAATGCAATGATTACTCTATGCGGAATACTGTTCGGTATTATTTCCATGGCATAATGATACCGTATTCGCTTCGTGGTAATGGTAAAATTTGTTATTCATATATACTTTGTGACAAAAATTCCCCTGGTATATGATTTTCCCAAAAGAAAACTAAGTTGGTAGGATTGTTCTTAACTAGTTACTATGCCTCAGAAAAGTGAAAGCACGATTGGTTCCAAAATTACAAAATCTTGTCAGAAACAGTGTCTGTGACACAATGCTTTCCGTCTGCTGTCATGAAACGTACTATTACTGGCGATGAGTCTTGAGTATATACTAACAACCCGTACCCAGACAAATAATCGACCGAATATCGAGGCAAAGTTGAGCCGAAGCCGAAAAAACTACGTCAAAGCAGATCAAAAATAAAGATTATGTTGATAGTTTTCTTCGATTACTGAGGTGTGATACACTCTGAATACCCTGCGACCGACCAAACTGTCAACAAGGAATACTATTTGAGTGTTATGCGTGGTTTGTACGAAGCTACTAGAAAAAAGAGGCCGGAAATACGGGCTGAGAACAAATCAAATGTCAAATCGAAGAGGATCCTGAGCTACCGACTCCTTTTCTAGACAATTCAATGATGGTCCAAAAAATTCTTGACTTAGAAAAATACTCGTATAATATAAATAATTTTGCTTCGTTTGATTCGTAAGCGTTTTTTTTTTGTTTTTGCACATCGTTACCACTTTGCTCTTCGCTGTGAGAGTATGGTTTACATTCGCTAATTTGATTTGAGATGCATAGCATAATAACACACTTTTGCCATCCGCAGCATAAGAAAACTATCGGTGCAAGATTAGCTATAATATAATGGAAAGAACAACAACAACAACTACCACTGTATATAATTTGCTGCGCTTGCGCCTTAAAATGTGTGTTTTTAGCGCTCAATGAATGTTCGCTGGCGAAACGCGCTGCCAATTTGCATAAGTTGCATGCATTTTAAGAAATAACACATATTAATTAAGCAACACACACACACATGCATACATGTTTCTTCTATGCATTATATATTATATGCAACTGGTGCATCTAATGTTTGCTTGCATATTGCCACAGGTGTCGGCGGTCGATCGACTAGCTAAACTTATATACATATATATAAATGCATGTGTATGTGTGTGTTTGTGTAATTGTCGCTCTATAGTTCCGTGGCCTAATTCGCGCTTTACCCACAGCTATGAAACACTTTCGCACCGCCTCCTCCATTCACCCGTTCGGGCAACTTTGGCTTTCATGCAAATTTTCACCACACCCGCGCCGACGCCGCCGCGGACTTCAAATGCACATTAATTGCCTATTGTTTTGGGGTACACACACACATACGCGCACGAATTCGTGTGCAGTTATTCGTTTGTGTATTTTTTCCACTTCGCAAACACAATTTGTTGCATTATTTTAATCGTGGATATATTTCTAAATTTTTATTTCACTACTACATATGCACATATTTATATATGTTTGTATGTGTGTATATATGTGTGTCTCAGCGAGTCGGTATCGTTGGCTGTGTTTCATTTATTTCATTTTGCGGTTGAATTATTCACGTTTTAACTGAGTTGGGTAATCCATTACCTGCAAGCGAGGTTGGTCGCTTGGTTAGTTGGCTGTAACAGCAATAACAACAGTAGCAACAACTACTGCTTGGTGTTGACGAAGCGGCATACTTTACTTAAGCACGGTTAGATCGGCTATGACTTGGTAAAGAGATATGGCTCGAGTAGATATCCGCTGAAACAGCCAGTGCAATTTTTTTCTGACTCAATTTTTATGCTTTTTGCTCTGATTTTTTGCTGTGAAGCTCTTTTTATAAATTTCCTTCATTTCATAGTTCATTTGAAATCATTTCACTTTGCCGCGAGCTTAATGATAATTTTTATTGATTGGGAAATAAAAGTAATTAATATATTTATTCAGAGGTGTAGAACGGTAAAGTTTTTATGATTACTTGCATTTACAGTGCTGGGCGATGTAATGGCAAAAAATTAAAAAAAAGACATTTTTCTTAATTTTTTAAGTTATTGGCCGGAAGATTGATTAGCGGTATCAACTTATACCATCTCTGTCAGAAATATGGTCGGAAATGAAGACACAAACCGAGCCTTCCCAAATAAAACAGTATCCACTTAAGTATTTGATTCCAATTTTTTAGTTCAGAGATTGTACCATTGCCTTAGGCAATAATCCATGCCAAATTTCATGAAGATATTTCGTCAAATGAAAAAGCTTACAAGCACATTTTTCCGAGCATTTAGTTGACGGCAGCTTGTTCAGGCTGGAATTTCGCACATGTCCTTTTCTCCTCTAGAAGCTATTAATTTGTCGGATATCGGACTACAGAAAATTTTAATATATTCCATCCATAGTGAATATATATTCCCACAACCTTTCAGATGGTTTCATCTGTTGAGTCTTTTTTCTCGATGACTGTCACCGCATAGACTTTAGACTCCCCACAGGAAAAGGTTTAATGGTGTTATATCACATGATTTTTTTGGCCAATCACCACACCTGCTCACCGAAGTGTTCCTTCAATAAATCCATTATTTGAGAACGCGATGTGTGCAAAGTGACGTCCGTTTCGGTTAAAACAAAAATATCGGCCGAAATCATGAGCTACAAATTCTGGCTTTAAATAGTCGATTATCATGGCGCGATAAAGGTCGCTATTGACTGTTACGTTCTCACCGGTATAATTTTTTGAAGAAATATGGTACCGATGATTCCACCAGCCCACAAACCTCACCAAACCTTTTTGATGAAAATGGTTGCGTCTGAAAATCTCTTTAGGTTGATCTTTGTTCCAAATGCGGCAATTTTGATTGTTTTTACCTACCCATTAAGCCAGAAATGGGCCTTATCGCTGAACAAAAATTTTGCTCGAGAGATCGGATCTTCTTGGAATCCAAAAATAAAAAAGTAAAGTAAAAAGTTCCTCTAAATTTATATAGCAGTGCTTGATGATCTGAGTATTCATCAAAAGTCCTTAGGAAAACAATTTTGATGATTCTTTGATCTATTTGTTCGATGCATTACACAACAGGGTACTACTTTCTGTGTTTAACCGCTTCTTCTTGTGGATAGGTTTTCAATTCAAATGGTAATTTTAAGATTTCAAAATAATGTTTTGAAAATATTGCCTCCATTTTGGCGCAATTTTCAAAAAGTATGGTATATCAAATTGAGCGATCCTTACGATGATTCAATGAAAATTGTAAAATAGTATTCTCAACATTGAGGAAAACAGTCGAAATTGTCATTATTTTTTAATATCAATTAAAACAATTTTGCTTATTTAATAACAAATAACCAATTTTTATTTAAAGCCGAAGTTGGGACTTTGTCTATAAACAATCTACAACTTCTTAGTCTTTCACAATTATTTTACATTTATGAAAGCTAAGCTTAGTAAGAGTTTGTGAGAGAGTGAGTGAGATTCGAAAGCCTTAGTATCCGCTAACTGTCTCTCAGTACTTTCCATATCGATTTCGAAAGTTGTTTTTGGTATAGCTGTATGTAAATTGTTTAGCAAAGTATACTAAAAATGTTATTTCAAGAGGTTAAAATTATGTAGATTTCGCTACAACAATATTTTTCTATTTACCTTTAACTGTAAGTGACTTTTCTATATTTTATGTGTTGAGAAATTTTAATTATTATTCCAATATTATTGCTTAAACTTACTACTAATAAATATTGAAAAAAAAGTTCGCAAAATCAAAGCTTTACCAAACGTTGACTCACATCACTTCATATTTTTCTTCATTGTACCTACTTTACCAGGTATTCAAGCTTTACTTAGACTTAATTTTCATTTAATTAAAACTATATTATTAAATAAAATCCTGCTTGCATTGTTTTTACTCAGCAGTGTAAACATTTACTGTTATACCTATGTATCAATATCATATACAGTAGAATCCCGATTATCCGGATCAAACAAAACCAGGGATATTCCGTATAATCGAAAATCCGGATAAACGATTTCAAAGTAATCAAACAATATTTAAATTAAATATAATAAAGTTTTATTATGTAATAAGTTTTACAAGTGTAGTTTAGATAATATGTATCGATATATAAAAACCGAGCTATATACGATAAATAATGTATTACATAATACCTATGTAATTTAAAATTTTTTGTTTATTGGTCTTTGACGTAAAGAATCACATCGTTTTTCCATTGTGGCCAAACCCCTGAATGCGTTTCAGTTGTAACAACTGAATGGATCCGATTCACAATTTGAGCCGAGACGAATGAGTCCGGATAATCGGATATTCGGATAATCGATGTTCGGATAATCGGGATTCTACTGTAGTTTACTTTTTCTCCATAATTACTCAGTTTTATTATACTTGTTTAAATTCACTTTTAAACCGTTTATTATACTTTTTTCATTTCCATACCTGTATATGTGTGTTTTTTGCTTTTGTTATTTACGTTTTTTGTATGGCCAACTATTGAAATTGAAAGTAAATAATTTTTCATGGTCATTGATTGCGCGGTTCATTGTTTGAAATTGATATGCGTCAAATATCGAGCATGCGGAGCCGTACTTGAAAATAGCTGCTTACACGAATATACACCCACAGATGTGTATATACTTTAGTACTATATGCATAAACATATATGCATACTTGTAGTACGTAATCATGCAGATATAATTAAACAACACGTATTAGCATATGCGAGTCTACAGGTCCGCATATCGATTATTCAACTATACACCTCACTGATACATTTAA
The DNA here is from genome assembly GCF_023373825.1 of Bactrocera dorsalis. NCBI lineage: Eukaryota > Metazoa > Arthropoda > Insecta > Diptera > Tephritidae > Bactrocera > Bactrocera dorsalis. The sequence continues at coordinate 41,297,849 of NC_064304.1, read as the reverse complement.
TTGATCGTATTTTGTTGAAAAAGGTACTGACATAATTTATCGAGCCAATTGATATTTAACGAGTTCATAAATACGGTAATTATGCATTAAAATGGTGTTGTTTAAGATTTCTTGTATGCAAGAAAGTCTGTGCTTATTATGTAGGGTATTAAGGAGCTACATAGTTGTTTAAGTGTTTAGTTTTATTTAATACTGTATTCTGTTAAAGCTGGTTCAAATATCACAAGGTCATTTTTTATTCATTCTTAGACTATAAAATATTATCTATGCACTTATTGAACCAGAAATAATTACTGACGAGCGAGGATATGTGGTATGTCAACTTTCACTTAATTTATTAGGCCATATTTTATATTTATACCAGTTGTGTCTGCATTTCGCAGCTTTCCAAAATTTGTCTAATTGAAGACAAGTATTAGTTTCGTTATATTTTCAAAAGAATTCTCGCTTATACTGCCCATCACAAGTAGAACAATAAAACAAACTTCTTTAGAGTTAAGTTTGAATGTGCAGCTTATTAATGATTTGGATAGAAGTTTTCTAATGTAAAAGAACTAAACTATTAAGGATGATATAAAAAACGCAAATATTAGAAATTACATAAAAAAGCTCTTGTATCAATTTCTTTAATAGGATATATTTATTCTTATTGTAAGAAATTGCACACTATGCCCTAAAATTTTAGAAAAAAAAAAATTTTTCGATCTCTGACAGGCACTTTAAAAAGTCATCCGCTACTGCAGTGATTCCGGTCTTCTCCGAGGATGGAACCTAAAAAAAATAATTTTTAGATATAATTTTTATTGTCCTACGGTCTAAAAAACATTGAAAAATTAAATTTTACTCAAAATGTTGGTCGACATATCAAAAAACTGCTAGGTTATTGTTTTCAAAACTATTTATTAAGAATATCCAGAAAAAAATCGTATACTGAACGGCTCATTTGCATCAGGATAATCACTCAAGTTAATTTGAAGAATGTAGTTTTAAGCAAACGCGTTTAAAGATAAACTGATAGAGCTATCTGATCTGAGCGGTCACACCTTAGAAGGCTGTGTCTCAAAAACTGCTTGAAATATCGGTGTTTTTAGAAACTACGAAAAGTGCGATAAGTCTATAAATAAATTCGTCAGAGACATACAATTTTACATCAGAGATGGCACAAGACGGCTTTATAGAAGCCGATATCAAGCTTGGACGATGGGTGATGGGTCGAAAGCCTACATATTGAGTCCTACTCTACATATTTTAACACAATTCGGTAGGTGATATTATCATAATATATTCATGCCACTGTGTAAAAATGTATGAAATCGGATAACCACCACTCTTACTCCCCATATATCACTTGTAAATATAAATTCCGTCAGATTCTTCTACTTTCCGGTATATGAATCTAGCACCAACCAGTGTATCGGAATTAAACTTTCCTAAAATAAGATGTGTCAATTAATAAAAACAAATTGTTAAAGTCGGATTTCGAATACTCAAGCCCTCACATAACGAGTATATAGACCCCGCTTCCTATTGCCAACGCTTTATGGAAAATATCGGTTAATCTGTGATATATATTATAGAACTTCGGAGAGAATTCTTTTTTGCCTGTATGTCAAAAATGGGCTGATTGGGTCAATACTTTTCTAAGTACCTTAATAAGAGAGTACCTTAATTAGAGACCAATGAAAATCAAAATGATATAAAATCGGGTAAATACTATCTGTCATATACCTAAAGTAAGATTTTAAACTTTCAGCAAAATGGACTGAACCTACTATATTGAATATAGTTTAATGCCGAAAATTTGTGAAATTGGTCTATGAATAATCCAAATTCCCACATAATACTACATATAATGATTTTCGTTATGCTGAATATGTCGGTCAGTGTAAGAGTTATATATAAATTTGCTCGGATTCCGTTTCTATGGTTGACCTTACGGTATTTCCCTCGCTTTGGTCCTGACAAGTTGCAAGAGTATGAAATCTTCGGTTAAGGAAGGGCTAATCCTTACATGTTGTACTTAAAATTATTTAAAATTCACATATAAAAAAATGTACTTAGAAATGGCAGCTTCTACTTCATACTATGATCGTGCAACTGGATCAATGACAGATTTTTATTTATTATTATCGTTATTATAAGGAAATAAGCCACGAAAAGTAATTAACATAAAATATTGCTTCGACGACTGATATGTTACAGATTTCATGTGCGGCTAGTCTTACCTTCTTCCAAATCATGTTAAACTTCTATGAAAAACTAGTATTTCACATTACATTATAAAGTAATATTTGATATAAGTATTTATGTTTTTTAAGAAACATACCACATTAACACATTGCAATTTAAATATACACATACTCGTAATTTCCTTTCAATATCTAAGAATGCTGCAAACAATTAAGTTTTGATTAATACTCGTTTAAGTAGCGTAGCAAACCAATTTCAGATCAACCTTAACGACCAGTTACATGATCTAATTGAAAAATCGACAGCCATGAAAATTACATAAACACATAATTACACAGATTGTTGCATACAAAGTCACGCATAGAAGCTTGAACGCACGCAAATAGAATTAAAGCCGCCATAACTCAAAATCTGCAGCAGAAATACAAATTCAGGCAAGCCAGAAGATATATGACTATGGCTTAGAATAGGTGGCTAGGCGTTGAAGGCGACACACACGCTTATTATGCATACTATACATATACATATGTATGTGTGAATGTGTCTTTATTTGTTTGAGTGTTTGTACGAAAAGCATTTGTGGCAACTGCAACTGTAGCGAATTAGGCGGTCAAGTAAAACTTGCTTTAAAACCAACCAACAGCTGAGCAGAGCTTAAAAACATAGCCTTAGTGACCACACATATATTGCTGCCTGCAGCTTAACGCAGTTGGATTTCTTAAGTCTGGCAAATACGAGCGTGTGCAGCAGCAGCTTTTAGTATTTGTAAGTATGTAAATCTTTTTTTGTATAGATACATATGTGTGTGCGTTGTAAAATCGCCAATAGGCAGAAGTAAAGACTCTAATGATTTAACTCTGAGCAAATAGCGTAAATGGCGTGTGTTTATAGTCGAGTATGAGTGTATGCGTATATGTGTATGAGCAAGTAAATGCAAACTAGCAAATCCACAATTATACCTTTCAAATGGTCAAGCCACGTTTTCAGTGCATACGCTAACCACATATATATATGTGGCTACGTATGTCTGCTGCGTGCGTTCAAGGCCGCTTTATTACGTCCATAAACTGCTAATTTCATGCTCAATATGCCGCACATAGCCCCATTTATGCAGAGGCACATACACAAACACATATGTAACACATAGCAGCTTACGACTGTTGCGGCTGCGCTGTTGATCTTTGCTGCGCACTAATGTAAACCCATACTGACATACATACATACATACATATGTGTTTGTATGTACATAATTTTATATAAGCAAAATTAAGCGCTTCTAATTACGAAAGATTTCTTATTGCTTTTCTATGCGCTTACGTTGCTGCTTCACCGTTTACTTATACTTTATGATTATTCAGTTTCACCTTTTTTCCTTGCTTTTCTATCGTTTGCTTGCGCAAGCTCATAAATTCTATTTTGCCCATAAACAAAACAATCGATGAAAGCAGAACGTGCCGCTGTGGGCTCATGGACACATACATATGCATACGTAAATAAGTGTTTGTTTGCGTATGTGTAGTGTTGTGTCTAAAGGCAGGTGTTTTCTCACTTAAAACTTTTTACTGGTTTATGAAATTTTTATTGCAAGGAAAGCGTAGAACAATAGCTGCCAGCTAATAACCCGATTCTTCTGCTTCTTGTACCCGGGAGCAATATGTTAGCGGTACAAAAGTTTGGTAAATCTGAAAGTTGCTGCTGTTGAACTGTCAAAAGGAATAAGTGAATACATACATGTAAGCATAGTTCAACAAGCTATAGAAAAACATCTAACTTCTCGCTACTCCTACTTTAGATCAAGACTAGAGAAATGATATGTTATGAAAGTATGGATGTAGACATACAATCTACATTTCCCAATGACTTTAAATTTGCTAAAAGTTAAACGTACATTTCACACGAGCCAAAGTTTTAAAATAGTCAGCATTTCTGTCTAAATATTTAATGAACTGTACACAATGATTTCGTTTTGCCTTCGCCTACTACCAGACCCACTTGATTCGCTTGGTTTTCCAGTCGGGAAGGCAGTACTAACGGCGGGGTTATTGAGACCAATGATGTCAGTATCATCAGCATATGCCAGCAGTTTTACACTCTTCTAGAAGATGTTACCTGCTCTGTTTAGATCTGCAGATCGAATTATTTTCTCTAGCAGTTGAAGTTGTCGCACGATATGAAGTCGCCGGACTGAGTTTTTGGTATTGCTCAACGTCAGTTACAGTCGTATTATTGCTATTCGAACTTTTTCTTGGTCGAGCAATGGAACGTCTGCTCAATCGGCATCGATTGGGGTATCGGGTTCACCATCTTCTGGAGTTATGCTTTCAAGTTTTAGCAAGTGTTGTCGATTATAACGTATCTGTTTTCTGTTCACTGCAACACGGCACTCCTCAACGTACCAGCTGTTCTTTTGCCTTTTACGGAAACCAATTCATTTCATGTGGAAGCTTGAAATGCCATCCCGCAGTTCCCTTATACCGAGTTGTTGACGAGTGCTTTCAGAGAGCAGGAGTGCAAGTCGAGTAGAAAATTGTTCGGCTATCTGTTATGATTACTGCTTCTCGACGTGGAACCTTCCTTGTGTATGTTGACGTGCAGTTTTTGTTGCACAGAAGTGGCTGCGTATCTTGGCTGCAACAAGATAGTAGTCCGAGTCGATGTTAAGACCCTGGTCGTACACACATCTAAAACACTGGAAATGTGTCTTCCGTCTATCAGAACATGATCGATCTGGTTGGTAGCTTTTCGATCCGGAGACAGCAACCATGTTTCGGGTCCCGACGAAGTCGATCAGCTTCAACCCATATGGGGATGTTTCATCGTGAAGGCTGTGCACCATAGAATGCATCTTTGGTCACATCATCCTTCTCTTCCTTCGGGGTGTGGGCGCAAATCAGCGATATGCTGAAGAACTTCGCTTTGATGCGAATTGTGGCTTAACGTTCATCCAAAGAAGTAAATGCCAGGACTCGGCGAAGGAGTTTCTCTCCCACCACGAATCAGACACCCCACTTGTGCATCTTTTCATGGACACTGTAGTAGATGCCACAAGGACCTACCGCAGTCCTTGTCCCGTCTATCGCATTTCTTGGACGGTGATGATGTCAGCTTTTTCTCCAACGAGAACATCAACCAGCAGCGGCATCTTCCCAATTAAGCAACCGGACACTTTAGGTGCATGCCCTTAAATCGTTATCCTTAATACGTTTGCGGTAGTCGTCACCAAAAGGAGATTATCTCATCAGAGGTGGTTTCCTTTTTTCATTGGTAGTGCTTTTTACGTGGCGGGTCCCAAATCCAGGAGGATGTTTCATCTTTTCACTTTACTTCGCCGTCCAACAGATGTTCTGTGTATTCCAGAGTATACTTGGGCTAAGGCCAAGTGAATAGCCACTCCCTAGTGAATGGCACTCCGAGAACTTTCCTCACTTACGTGAACTTCTGCTTGTGCAGTCTACCATTCTTCAGCAATTATTTGAAATCATTACAATAAATTATAGTAACCGTTTCAAATCATTTTATGAAATCTTATGTTTAGTTTAAAGTCCATTTAATAATTATGAAGTTTTACTAAATTCCATCCCGTCAAACTTCCACCCCACCTTACCAATTCCAATTTACATTTGGAACTCATCAGTGGTTATTCTTTCATTTAGAACTCAACATCAATGCTTTTAGCACAAAGCCATAGTGAATGCTCATTCGATTTCTTTATGAGCGCTTCGGATTTTCTTGCAGCGTTAAAATGCTTTGATTAGTTTGCTATAATGAAAAATTCTTGCTTTTATTAGCATTGCAGGCACAATGCAGAAATCAGCTTATTTCTCTTTAATTCGCATGTCGAAGCAATAAACTCACTTGTCTGTACTAATTTACACACACGTTCAAAAACACTCCCATACATACATATGTACACATGGTCATTTGTGCGGCGTTTATTTTGTTCTCGTCCGTCCGCATAGCCTCGCGACCTTTATCGGCAGCTTATTAATGGTTATATTAGTTCTTCGCTGTTTTTATGCCAAGTTTATGTAAATTTTTCTTTGTCTTATTTAAAGTGCGGAATTTCCTATCGCAACTCACCAGCATTTTTATGATGCCACCAGCGCGTGCATTCTATATATTCGATCGTGTTTAGCTGCGAAATAACCATAATAATTATATAAAATAAAAAAGCACCTAAGCACTTGTTTGAATTATGCATTTTATGAGCAAGCTGTGATTTTTGAATATATTTATATGTGCATACAATATATGCCTGTTTGTATGTACATAATTATATGCTTTTTCGAATGTAATGCGACACCCACCGATGTCTTAGCGACTTATGTTGTAATCTACTTGAATGAACAACAGCGGATTAACTTTAGTACTTAGTTAATCAAATTAATGTTTTAAGATTAATATTTAATAACTAAAATATATCTATATTTAAGCTGGGCTCTTAGTAGAGAACTATACTTCCTGAGTTCATTTCTTATAGTCAACAATATAAAAAGTGTTAAATAGAAGCAAAGGTCACTTCTTGCCAAGAAATGTTAAACCACTGTGTGTATTTGTAACGGGTGATTTTTTTGAGGTTAGGATTTTCATGCATTAGTATTTGACAGATCACGTGGGATTTCAGACATGGTGTCAAAGAGAAAGATGCTCAGTATGCTTTGACATTTCATCATGAATAGACTTACTAACGAGCAACGCTTGCAAATCATTGAATTTTATTACCAAAATCAGTGTTCGGTTCGAAATGTGTTTCGCGCGCGTGTTTTGTTCAGCGATGAGGCTCATTTCTGGTTGAATGGCTACGTAAATAAGCAAAATTGCCGCATTTGGGGTGAAGAGCAACCAGAAGCCGTTCAAGAACTGCCCATGCATCCCGAAAAATGCACTGTTTGGTGTGGTTTGTACGCTGGTGGAATCATTGGACCGTATTTTTTCAAAGATGCTGTTGGACGCAACGTTACGGTGAATGGCGATCGCTATCGTTCGATGCTAACAAACTTTTTGTTGCTAAAAATGGAAGAACTGAACTTGGTTGACATGTGGTTTCAACAAGATGGCGCTACATGCCACACAGCTCGCGATTCTATGGCCATTTTGAGGGAAAACTTCGGACAACAATTCATCTCAAGAAATGGACCCGTAAGTTGGCCACCAAGATCATGCGATTTAACGCCTTTAGACTATTTTTTGTGGGGCTACGTCAAGTCTAAAGTCTACAGAAATAAGCCAGCAACTATTCCAGCTTTGGAAGACAACATTTCCGAAGAAATTCGGGCTATTCCGGCCGAAATGCTCGAAAAAGTTGCCCAAAATTGGACTTTCCGAATGGACCACCTAAGACGCAGCCGCGGTCAACATTTAAATGAAATTATCTTCAAAAAGTAAATGTCGTGAACCAATCTAACGTTTCAAATAAAGAACCGATGAGATTTTGCAAATTTTATGCGTTTTTTTTTTTAAAAAAGTTATCAAGCTCTTAAAAAATCACCCTTTATTTTAATAATGAACTGCTTAGTCGATAACCATCTACTTTCAAACTTAATAGTCGCAAGAAAGCTAATCAAAGAGTTACTGTAGTTTTCAAAATAATCCTGAAATTTTTTGTTTGCTTTGTGGGATCTATCAAAGTTTTCAATTGTGGAAACATTGTTGCATTTGTTACGAAAATGGAGTTCCTAGGACATCTATTATATTATATTGGAGTCTCGACCAAAATTGAAAACTTTAAATTCTCAAACTGCCAAAATTTAGTTTCAATTGATTATAGAGTTATTTTGTTTTTTGGAACAACCTCATAATAACGTTTTTCACCACTTAAAATTTGTTACCAGACTGCCTTTACCAAGTTTCATCAAGCTTTCTTTAATTTGGCTCATCTACTAACGAATGATCAGGATGACCAACCTCACGAAACCTTGTTTTGTGAAAATATGAAAACATTCTCATCCCAATAATTCTAAGGTATTACGTGCAAAATGTTTATGAGTTATCCGTTTTCATGACAATGATATGAATACAAGTAACCAGAAAACACTAAAAATTGCATTCCAAATCGTCATGACCGTGAAAAAGTTAATAGGTCAACTGAAAAGTCCCCGACCTACCATAGTAAAGCATATTTTCAAGAGCAATACCCTGATTATAGCGACTTTTCCATACTCATTTTGTAGTACGGTTTGCCCTTTGCTTTAAAAGAGGCCTCATTTTCGGCAATCACATCTTCATTTGTCGAAAATATCTTTCCAGCGAGCATTTTTTTGAGATGTGAGAACAGGATGTAATCGCTGAGGGCCAGATCTTAATAACACGGTAGATGAGGATGTAAATCGAAGCCATGGATTTTTGCTATCGTTTTAACTGGCTTGTGACCCGGTGCGTTGTATTGGCGAAACACTACTTTCTCCTTCCTCTAATGCAGCTGTTTTTCGATTTTGATGGTATTTCCTTTTTCAATGTGAATTAAAGGTATACCATGCGCATTCCAAAATACAGACCATTAACCCAGTCAGCCAACTGTTACATTTTTCCACATATTGGAGCGGATTTATTGTGTATACTCCTCTCGGATGACTGCCGATTGGACTTCGAAGTGAAATGACGGGGCTATGTTTCATTCATTGTCACATATTACGGCACAGCTCGGGCTTGTTACGCTTGAAAAAGTTGGTCCAATCAAAACTATATAATTCACAATCTAATTATCCATCAGCTGTCAAATTTATATCGCGTATTTTTTAAGGTTAGTTCTAACTAAAAATTATGTGCATTTCATTGGGTTTTAGCCGCGAACTCTTCAATTAGACTGTTAGAAATTAGAATAATCGGTTTTACTTTAATAAAACGCTGTTTTTAGTGTTGAGGAAATTTTCTTCGAAATGGCTGGACCGATTGGCTTGAAACTTTTACATAACCTTCTTAGATAGATCAGTGATGACCCTTTAAATTGTATTGTATTTTGTTCCCTCTTCTCTAAAAGCACAAGCTTTTTAGTCTATCTACCATCAAAACGACCCCAAAATATCATTGTAATATTCCCTTTGCTGCTAGTGTTCCAAGACTTAAAGTTCCTTTAGAGTCCATTGCAACCTGTGTAGAAGATGGATGATTAGGGTAACTTGAGGGGATTGTGATCCAAGCTGCTTCCGACCGGGTCAACTCATCTATCTTTTCGTTTTCTTCTATTCCTATGTGACTGGTTACCCAGATGAGAAGCAAGCAGCGTCCGATAAAGCGTCCATATGCCGCTATTAAAGCATTTCTATTTGAGATATCTTAAGTCAAATTGATTGAAAATACTTTTCATGGTTCTCTAAAACATTTTCATACTCTCGTTAGCATTGCTTGATTTTTCTGCTGAGATGATGAAATTGGACACGAATGAGGTTTGTACGAATTGGTGATGAAGTCATGTGATTGTGTGGCAATAACTCTAAACTTTTTCTTCATAACATTATTTTATGATATGAAGGGGGATTATTTACCATAACTGCTAAGATGGTGTTTTAGCTTATCTCATCGCGAATATATCGCGCTGAAATTAACTTTACTCCATATTTCTTTTTCAAAGCTTAGCGATTCAAAAAGCCATGAGCTCTATTATGTACTTTGATTTATATAGCAGAAAGACGACGGTTTAACTAACTGTTTGAAGTTCGAAGAAAAACCAATGTTGTAGTCGAAAGCGTTGGTTCTAACATACTGCATTCTACTGCAGGGTAGTGAAGATATAAAATACAAGTGTATACCCACACATACATAGATTGACAAAAACTTTCCAAGCGTCACATACTCGTATCTCACTTAGCAATCGCGAAAGATCACCACCGTGCTGTGCTGCCGTTGAACTTGCAACACTTGCCGCATCGTTGCGCTGGCCGCACGTGACCTTAGACGCAGTGTGGATTTTCGTTGGTATCTTTATATGTGTATATTTCGTTTGTAATGACAATCACTAGTTTGCGGCAGGTGACTTGACTTTTCATTCTAGCTGACTTGCGCGTCCAACTTTGTTGCTTCTGCTCGTACATTTAGCGGTAAATTGGGTGTGCTTCCACTGGCTGCCGGCATGAATGCGGACATACATGTATACATACATGCGGGTAGACAGTGTGCAGAATGTCAGCATGCAATGCCCTTTGCAGAATGAGGAAGGCGAAGTTAATTGCGAAAATAAAAGTACTCAAGCCACACACACACACACATACAGACACATATGCATACTTAATACTTGTACTTAAATATTCGCAGCATTCACGCCTTTCTATTTGCGCCCATGCCGGCCGGCCGACATGGCGATGAGCGAAAATAAATTTCAATTAGTGTTGAAATCAAAGGGTGTAGTACATTTTCAAAATACCCACAAGACGGCTGGGCATTTCACCAATCCGACTTCAACGATCTCATTCACTTCTGCAGCAATTACATTTGTTTGTTTGTCTGTTTGTATGCGCGAATCGATTAATTTTACATTTCTATTTGCCGTTGGAGATATTTATTTTGCCGCAAACATGAATTGAATGCGAATCGGGAAGCCGATTCGAAATTAGCATGCAAATCTGCGTAACCGAGCAGAACACGCACACACACATATACAAACACATTTGATCAAGTGATCTTGCTGACACAGGTACACCATACGCACACATGTATGTATATGTGTTTGTGTGTTTGTGCCGTACTTTGCCTACGTTAATCGCAGCGTTTCGCACATTGGAACCGTTGAAAGTTGGAGCAGCTGTGCGCTCCGTTCGCACCGTTCGCCAGCGCTTGCCCAGAGTTGAATAACCAGGAAATTCTCAATTAAGGTGAAATTCTATTTCTGTTATGGCAAGTGCCGAGTCGCATGTAAACAAATAAGTTTCGCTTTTTTATGGTTACGTGAATGGAGTTGATCTGCCAGATATAGCTTTATCGTATGTATGTAGATGGGGGAAGGGCAAGCCGCCGTTAGAATTAACTATCTTATTGCTGCTAAGGTGTGATCATATGCTGTAAGAGCATATTTAAGTGGACTTTTAGTAATTTTTAATAAAGTACAAGTAGGAATAATTTAATCTCTGCCGTCGAGCTCAACTTTAACTCTTAAATATAGAGATATTATTTATATGTGGTCATACAGTTCTGGTTAAGATCTTAGAAGCTAACTTTTTGAATTTTGGTTTGAAGAGAGCTTTCGAATAATCTTTATTTTCAAGTAGTCAGCTTCAGTTTAGAAAAGGGACGTCAAAAATCAGCAGTTGTTGTAGTGTAATGGTAAGAGGTGGGAACCAGAGTTATGCGGGACGCGATGTTTAACTCCAAGTCTGATCAAATCAATCAAAGAAATGTATGATCCCATATATTATAGCTGGCAGGTACTTGGCGGCGATGACTGCTATTAGACTTTGGAAAGCTTTTTATATGAAGGGATCTGGACAGGCGCATGGCAGAACTTTTTACTGGTGATTCCTTCCCGTCTCACACATCTGTGAGGAATTTGTGGGTAGGGTGACTCCGTTAAAGAGAGGCGTGGTGACTTGTTTTTTACAAAGGTTGCCTTTTATTTTAATTCAATTATGGATGGATGGATAAACCTCCATCAAGGAGCAGTGTTTATCGATGGTATGGCGTCTAAGACATCGTGACAAGTGAAGATTCGTAGATTTACATAGCCCGAAAATACCACGAAACACCTGCAAGCAAATGGTTACTTGGTTTTTGAAGAAACTGGACATTTCGCAACTATACCACTGTAACAACGCAGAGCAGTAAATTATGAATGGTATAGATCTAAGTATTTATTTACCAGCTACCTTTCAAGAAATCAGTAAAACCACTCGCCAAAGACGGATCACCTTTCACCGCGACAATGCTAGCTCTCACACAGCTTCTGGAACTTGACTTTGCACCACAAGACTTTTTTATTCCCGTTCGTAAACAATAAACTCAATTTCATTCTGTTCTAGTACTGGACTTATGGATCTCCGGTGGGTTTAACAGAACCTGTGCGACTGTAAGAATCTTCTGTCCCGTAAAATTACCGGTTCTTAGCAAAGTCAATACCTCCGTAATTGTAGGTATTCTGAGTGACTACTGTCAAATAGGTTTCCACGCTGTGTGGCTAAACATTTTTTCGGACACTCTTTGCTAAAGCTCCTGCAGCGATGTGGAATCATATTGTCACTTACTCACTTGCACTAAGGGAGAGTTTGTTGGAAGAGTAAGCTTTAGTGCGTTCAATTACAATGACAGGTGACTCTAAAAAGTTTATAGATGTTTCGGTGACGAAGGAAGAAGTAAATAGGGAACTACAGAGTGTAGGTTTTTATTTGAAGTCGAACCACCTTCTGGGAATATTAAAACGCAATTTTTAATTTACATACATCATCCTGATTTTGGTAATTCAGTTTGTATGGTAGCTATATGCTATAGTAGTCTGAGCTAGAAAACTACTTCAGATATTATAGAGTCGGCCTGAGCAATAATATATGCTAAATCTCGTTAAGATGACTCCTCAACTGAAAAAGTGTTCCTTACAAGAAGTTGTTCTTGATCGGTAGTTTTGTATGACAGCTATATGCTATAATGATCCGATCTCAACAATCTTTTCAAATATTGTATAATTGCTTTCGATAATGATCCGTATTAACGGACGGATAGACGGACGGACGAATATGGATAAATCGGCTCAAATCATCAGAATAGTACAAACAAGTGGTACCTCGACGTCTCGAACAAGTCAGAGGGTATTGGTGCAGGAGTCGCAGGGCACACCAAGCTCTCCATACCTATTGGAACTTTTCGAAACTTTTTTAAGCAGAAGTCTTTGTCATAAGTCGGTGCGTAGAGTTAAACCTCCAATGCAACTATCGCAGCGTATGTTGCCTAACCTAGCATCACTCAAGCGGTACTTAATGCAATCTCTGCTTGCGAGATCTAATCGCTATTGGTGCAGAAGTGTAGAGAATGACTGAACGGTCTATCGGAACGTAACCCAGTGCACCTCATCTGGGTGTCCGGTCACAAAGGTATAGCCGGAAATGAACTGGCTGACGAGCTTGTACCGCTCTGCAGCATTCACTAACATTTTAGGATCTGAACCCATTACGGCGGGTCTTTATACCATAAAGGAGCTTCTCGGCAAGGAATAAGGAGTAGGCAGACGGTTATAACCTCAGCAGGTTTAAATATGTATTCAACCTCACTAGGGATATTTGTATGAAATAGACTTGTTGAGCGAATTGCGAGTTCTGCGACAGGGATGCTGAAACTTGAGAACACCTGGTTAACTGCATAGCAGTCGGAAGAAGCAGGATAAAGGCCCTTGGATTTATGTTTCCAAAAAAGAAATTTATTAATATGCTGGGGATAGGTGGGTTGTTGTGGCTTAAGAGAGGGCACAATAGACCTAAGGTCGCGTTGCAATGCTCATTTATTTACATATACATATGGCCACCACCACCAGAAGGCGCTAGATTCCAAAAGTCCTGTTTACTTTGGAAAGTACCTTGTACTATATATATTCTACAAGGTCTCCGAAAATTCCTTCCGGGTGTTACAAACCTTGTGACGAACTTAATAAACCCTATGTATGGTATAAAAAAAGCGTAGTGGCAAACACAGCCAAAACATAAGCTCTAAGCATAAATAAATACATACATATAAATACACATATGTGTATGTCATAATATGTTTGTTGATGCGTTGTGGCAACTCATGTGGTTGCAGCAATCGCCACAAAAAAACGAGCAACACAAAAATATCAAAATAACAATTTCGCAAAACAAAAACAACACGTACGTGTGTGTAGCAACCCAGCTGACGTTGCATATGCGATTTGGCCCCCCGCTTCTTTTCTATAACTGTGCGTTCATAGGTAATTGAGCAGCGAATGCACACGCAAAGAGGCGCAACGAAATTGACTATCAGCCAAAGTTGGGCAGCGTGCAGCACACCACACACACATGCATATGCGGATAATCGGTAAGCGGTGCATTTACATATGTACATACGCTTGCGGCATGCCACTTTTGCCATAATGCAAGCGGACGCATATGCGTATGTTAATATACATACTCATGTGGGTATGTATGTGTGCTTATGTTGTGGCAACACAGCATATAAAAATTAACATTTGCACTAGTTCACATTTTATTGCGCTGCAAATATTCAGATGTGTGTGTGTGTTGGTTTCGGGTGGTGTAGTGGTTTTATTGTTGTTGTTGTTTAAATAGCAATTTTGTTGGTGTTTTGTTTGATGTTTACGTGCGAAAATTGCTGTTTTATTGCATTTTATGCGCACACAAAAGCGACGCCGGACGGACGAGTGAAAGTTCGATGATCCTCAGCGACGCTGACAGCCGCCACAGCGTTGTTGCAGTTGCCGATAGCCGTGGCAAATAGTGATGCTGATCACTGTGGCAATTGTTAAATGGAGGGCGTTTTTTGGAAAACGAACGATTGTGAATGAATTGCGCTGATTTCGGTATGCGAAAGCGTCAAGTTTGTCTGAGATGACAGCCGCTGCTGCGGTGCGGTGGCAGTCATCGCATGACTTATGATTTGTGGTAAAGCTGACTACAGTTTTGACTTGTCGGGTATATGTGCATTTCGGTTTTGGATTTCATAAGCAATGTGATTGCGAAAAGATAGCGTTAGGCGTAAGATAAATGGCAGGTCTATGCGAACCGCACCCACGCAAAAAATTTTGACTCGTCAAATTTTTTTCGCTACTGTAGTGAGTAATTAGAAAATTTAGTAAATTTTTTGCTTAAGTATAGTGCTTTGCTTTGCTAAAGTGTCATGAAAAAGTATGGATGTTTAAAATTTTAGGTTCTTATGAAAAGCTTACAAATTTCCACTGAACTAACTATATAACTTTTCAGAGTAAACAAAACTATATAATAGTATTAGTATCTCATAATTAAATGTATCAAAGAGATATTACTAATCCAAACTGTGATTTTCCCATCACACCAGTTTTTTATGTCGATGTCATACGTTGGTCACTCATACGCTATGGTCAACCTTGATAACTCCTCAATATGTGTGTAGTACATGTATAATAACTAAACATTTGCAGTTGTGTAGAAGTGTATGCACGTATGTATATCACATATGTATGCTACACATATACACACATCTATGCTTTCTGGCAACTCTATAAGTCCTATGGAAAAAAGATCTACAATTTTTGTATGAACACCTTTATCACATAACATTTTTACATACATTTTTTTTTTGTTTACTTTGACATAAAATATTTATTTTACGAAACTTTGTGTGAATTAACATTTTTACTTTCCAAAATCATTATTATTTTTTCCCTTAATTTTCATTTAGTATCGTAAAGAAACCTAAATTTTCAACGACAAATTCTCGCGTCAAAATATTTGATGAAAAAGTAGTCGGTTGGTTTTTCTGCGTTGAGATCTCTAATTTTTAACTGAAAAAAATATATATAACTACGATAAGTTTTTTTAGAAAAGTCTCCACGAAATTACCCAAAACTGCTTTTTTATTACATTTACCTGTTGCTTCGTAGTAGCAGCTAAAAGAACCGTTAGTTAGTATTCGTTGTATAGCGTAGAGAACAACAGTTTACTTTAGTTTATTCTTTTCCATTTCAAATGATTTCCTTTATTTTTGTTATATTCTCTTCCTTTTCCAATGATTTTTATCCTTTTGATCTAATACTAGAATAAAGAATTAGCCAAATATTTTGAAACAAGCTATATTTATATATAATAAAATTTTACTTGAATCTACTTAAAATTTGTTTATTAAAACTTATTTTTTTATATTTTTTCATATTTTGCAACCTTTCAATGCATTCGATGTGTTTTTTGCGAGTTTTCAATTTGTGAGTGTGACTGTAAATAAACCACAACATAAATATTTATTATACAATACTAGACGAGTTTGGTTTACA
The DNA here is from genome assembly GCF_023373825.1 of Bactrocera dorsalis. Taxonomy (NCBI): domain Eukaryota; kingdom Metazoa; phylum Arthropoda; class Insecta; order Diptera; family Tephritidae; genus Bactrocera; species Bactrocera dorsalis. The sequence continues at coordinate 41,281,750 of NC_064304.1, read as the reverse complement.
CAACCATTATACAGACACACACACACATAAAAATATATGTCTGTACATGCAGCCTGCCAATGCGGCAGATGTTGCTGATACAATAATTTTATGATTTTGGTTGCGGTTTCATGTTGCATGCATTGTTGGCAACGGAACGAACTGTTTAATCGATTTTTACAGTTAGTTTTGAAATCATTAATAATTACAAACAGTGTAAAATATCATCATAAAAATTTGTATCTAGTATGTAATCATAATGATGGTCGTAAGCCCTTGTACATGTCCATATCGTCACCTGAAAAGCAAAACAATGTACCATCAAAAAAATCGAAATTGAGCTTTTTATTGCTTACGATTCACAACGTCATATTATACTATATATGTAATATCGTCAAATTTCAAGTTTCCGCTCTCAAATATAACCAATATATAACCGTTTTATAACCAAAACCCAAATTTTCTTTCAATATGGGTGGTTTCTATTACATTATTTTTCCTTCGCCTGCAAACTTATGAAAAGTGATGTTACGTTAACTTGAATTTAAGTGCGGATATATAGAATGTGTTTATTAATAGCATAGTTTTAAAATATTTGAGAATTTTTAAATATTTTTTACGTTTGAGGAAAAGCATGTAACAACATACATATGAAAAACTTAGATATCGGTAACATACTCAGCTCTCTTACTAAAACTCAGCTTCGACGAAGTTAGATTTCATTGTGATGGCTCTTATATAGTTTTAGGCACTTCCAAGCACATCTCGCTTTAGGAGACTGTTCAAAGCGTAACTCAACTGACGTACTCTTTATACGAGCAATTTCTTCAAAACTTTGCTGTGATCTGGTATTAAATTCTGGCCTTAGAGACTAAAATATAAATCATTTCTTTTTCATGTTCGGTACAAGTGGCATCAATATAATGTTCTTGTCATTTGTCATTTGTCTGTAACAAAGAAATATTAATAATGACTAACCGAGCCTTTTTATATGTTTTATACTTATAGTAGATTTTAATTCACTACTCGACAATGAAAAAACAATATTTTGTATAAAAAAAAAAACTCTGAGATCTGTTTTCACTGTTTTCCGTGATTTCCACAGAAGAGTATTTCTCGTTTTGTGAAGAACTCAATATTTTATTTTGAAGGACATTTTTTTTTTAACTGAAGAAAAGGCCAAGTACGCGTCTATTTTCATCACTAGATGCAAATAATTGTCCACTTTTTGATTACATAAATCCACAATTTTCTTCTGAAGGTAAAATGATTTCGGAAGGACGGTGGGATAAGATTGCTTCCGTTGCTGATATTTAGCAGTGAGACTGTCAATTAACTAACTAAAGAGTGTTTTTTAGACATGTGGTCTTCAAGAAGAAATAAAGCCCATATAATTTAACGTTATGGCCAAGATATTATAAAGATAAGGGTTGTCATTATGTTTTAAAACTGATTTCGGGCAAGTGATTATAGCTGTTGGCTCGAAAAAATTCAAGCCGAGTGGAACAATTTTCGACCACTTTTAGCAGCAATTATGGTCAGTCGTTCTGGTTTCATTCTTAAACGAGTTGCGTTTTGTAATAAGACACCCGTTGTATGGTAGTGTTGAGATACGGATGATCATAGGAATCGAATTGTGGACCAATTACCGTTATCTAATATAATATAAAAATCTTAAACTACTTTAAGTAAATGGTCAATTATGTCCGGATGGAAAATGATTCGCGTCTCGCGTGATAAGACAGCTATGCTAGAAAAGGTAAAAAATTGGACCAGTTTATTGATTTTTATAAGCTTTGTCCATCTATCCGTCAATTTTTATACACGCGAACTAGTCCACCATTTTTGAGATATCGGATTTGAATTTTTGACCAACTTTTTTATTTGATAAGACTTCTTCACGAAATTTGGCATGGATTATTGCCCAAGGCGATGCTGGAATTTCCGAATAAATTATTTAGATCGGACCACTAAAGTATGTCTTTAAAAGATATGATATATTTAAGATCTTTTTCTTGATTTTTATCGGCCAGTATCTATGGAAGCTGATACTGACCGACGAAAATCAAATTAAAGATCTTCATAAGATCGATGTTTTCTTTATTATGTAACTTTAGTTCTATTTGAAGGTTGTTGTTATCAAGCAAAGTGGCTGGAAAGAACTAGTAAAGTGCTTTCCGTTAAATGGTAACCATTGGCGGGTTACGCTTTCAGATTTATTTTTATATACGTATGTATGTATGATTGAACAGGCTGGCGGCCGCACTTTGGCTATCATATCATTTATTATATATATCGCTTTATATATAGTTGCTGCAAGAAATAAACCTGGAAAAGGTACTATGACTTTGCATATATGGTATGCTTTCTTCATTTCCATATTCAAATTTGCATGAACATAAAAATATCTTGCTCAATAAGTCTTTTAAGAATTTGTGTTATGAATCAAACCAATAAACTATACTTGCTGGTGGTTTTATTGCTTGAAAATTATTCACTTTGCTTTTAAAAGCAATTCTAAAAGTTAATGTGCTATACTTATGTAAGAAATGGGGAATGAATAACACGTCTAAATTCACACTCTTCAGATTTTATTTTTATAAAGAAAAGACTTTATACGAGAGATTTCAGACATTTAAGCAAGAATTAATATGCGCATGCGCATAAGCTCAGTGCAAGAATGCGCTCTTTGACGCCAACTTTTCCATTAAAAATTAAACTTTGCGCTGTGTGCCAACTTTATTGGCTGAACAACTTTCATTTTTTTATTCTGCTTGCTGTTTAAGTAACTATATATGTATGTATTTGTATAATACCAACTTACACTACAACCTGTGCATTACATTCGTACATACAAACAATAGGTATGTGAACACATAAGTACAATTGTACTCGAAGGCATGTAGACACGCCGCTTGGCTTGTACTTTTGCAGATCACCGCTGTACTTTGCTTTGCCTTGCTTTGCTGCTTGGAATAATAATCACAGCGACACTCCTTTGTGGAGCCAAAGGTTTGTGGGTGCGCAAAGTTAACCGGTGTTGTTGTTGTTATTGTTATTGTTGTGCTATTGCTGTTGTTACAAGAAATTATCAGCACCATTAATTTGCATTGCTGGCGAGTAATGTAAGGCACCGTTATTCTAACCGTAATATCAGGTTCAATGTATCCGCTTGAATTGGCAGCGCTGTCTGTGTGGGTGCTATATGCCGCGCTGCATATATAAATATTTGCGACTGTTATTGAAGCATTTTTGTGCATAATAATATGAGAAGAAAAGTCTAGAAAGAAGCAGAAATAACACTTGAATTTAAGGTGAGGAGGCTTAAATAATAATAACTTGAATTTCTTGGATTAAAAGTGAGAGGGGGCACGTAAAAGAGAGAGAGAACGATGTTGTAGAAATTTTTTATAATTTTTTCCAATATCTGTGGGTGTGTATAGATAATTTCAATAAAAATTTATTCTATTTTGATAAATTTAAAAAAAAGTTGTTGTTGTTGTGGTGTTTGCAGAGAACATTCACCATATAATACTGGTCTAGGCTGCCGAGTAGACACTCTTCGGACGGATATACAGGTATGTATGTAAGTTCGTGAAGCTTCAGGTGTCATTAACATATCTGCCTTGGGAATGATCAAAAAGAAGTAATATTTACACCATGCAACAAAATAAAATTTTTTTAATAAAAAATATCTACCAAAAATTTAGTATGTGTGTTTGAAATTGCATACTGTCTCTTATCGATGGAAAATATATTTTATAAATCTCTCCAAAAATTATATAAATGAAATCTACCTTCTTCTTAAAGACTATTTTTCGAGAAATTACAATCAATGTTGTTATTATTGTTGTTGCTGTAGCAAAAAATATATTTTTCAGATGAAGGTTCAGAATGCTTCCTCTTCGGCCTCGATTTTCTAGACTTGATTACCGTGAAAACTGTTAAAAAATAATTTTTTACACTGTGCAACAAAACAGTTATTTTTTGAATATAAAATTTGTTTTCGAAAACGAACGTTTGGTGTGTTAAAGGGTTAAACAATGCGCCAGACCTTTATTTTTCAGACTTTTAAAAATTAATTTTTTGGTTCCCTCGATCACTTATAGAAAGCTGGCATTGCTTTCAGGAATAAAAAAAATGTTCATATATGAACTTGATTTTGATCGGTCAATTTTTTTGGCAGATATAAGTTATAGTGATCCGGTCTGAACGATTTCTTCGAAGATTGCATCCATGTTTTGGGCAATAACCTATGCCATATTTGTTCAAGCCACCTCGATGCAAAAGTTCCCCATACAAGAACTTATTTTTAATCGGTCAGTTTATATGGCAGCTATATGCTATAGTGATTCGTTATCGGCGGTTGCGACAAATAAGCATCTCTTTAATGAGAAAAGGGGTTGTGCAAAATTTCATGAGCAATATCTCAGAAACTGAGGGTATATTTAACGCATATGCAGATGAACAAACAGACTGTCGAACATGACTAAATTGTCAAGCTGATTATTTATGAATATGTTTATATTGCATGGTGCCTCTGACGCTTACGCTTTGCTGCTACAAACTTCGTGCCAAATTTAATATAATAATTTTTTTATTACGAAAAATCGTATACAAAATTGTAAAAAAAAGTTATTTTGTTAAAACATTAAAGTCTTCCATCGCTAAATGCTTCCATCGAAACAATATCACAATGAATAATGATCAGTTTATTTAAACTAATAAAATCAATATGTTTTTAAGACCAGTTTCTCATTTATTTATTTACTCTAGTTCGCCATTTGTGCTGGCCTCTAATTATTAACACGTTCTCTTCGCAGATGTTTATCTCAAACAATACTCTTCCGTGTTTTTGTAGTTGTGTTGTGTGTGTTTTTGTTTTCGTTCTATTTATTTATTTTTTTTTACTCTTTGCTACATTCGCCTATCGGTTGAACACTGTGTCTGCTAATGCTGCATTTTATTGACTTAATTCATTAGCGGAAATATTGACCGCGATTATGGTCATGGTCCATTGCGTTAACATCTTCTGGTCGAGATGGCAAACGCGCTTACATGACAGACCTTGGCATTTATTTATGTGTACATTTGAGTTGGTTTACTAGAACAGTCTGTAGGAAATTCTTAGGGATGATTAGTGAGAATATTTTTTTCTGTTTTTTTTTATATCTTTATAAAAATATGCATATTTTCTCTCAGAAATTCATCCTTACAACATTCTCTTATTGTTCTTTCTTTTTCGTGGTATCCACTTTAAAAATAGGGAGTTTGGTATGAGGACCCATCGCGATGAAGTGTTTAGGTCCTACCATTTCAGTGAACGGTGCGAAACGGACGTGCTCATCAGCCAGCTCATTCCCGGCTCTGGTAAATTTTGAACTTATCGAAGTACTTGCTTTTGGTTTATTTCATTATTTGCCCAAGTTTTCGTACAAGAGTGGGTGTACTCAGATTTCACAGTTGAGTTATTCAGATTATCAGCAAAGTTTTTTCGTAACTTGATTTCGTATACAATCTCAAGTCTTTAACACTTACATATATGTATATTTATATCGGCTTTTCTTGCTCTTTCTTTTGCTAATAATCAGACACAGAGTGCTCATTGTGCGTTCAGAAGGTAGATTCGTCCTCAGTCTGTATTCACTAGTGCAGGCGCGACAAGTAGTCCCAATTGGGCTCTGGAGAGATTTTAACCTATCCTTGCTTTGAAATGTATAACTACGTGCAGCCAATCTTTAAAAATATACTTAGATATGTGAATATTATGTGGTATGCGTGAGAACTAACCATAAAAAGTTCTTACTGATGCTCTGCGTAAAGCCAGCTACGCCACATAATTTTACCTTCATATTTCCTATTGGCCTCTCTGGCCGTTCTTCTTCGTCATTGCGCGAATTCTTTGCCTTTGTTGTCAGATATAAAACAATTTGTTGCGCATAATGGAGTTGGAAGTAAATGACAAGATGCTGTTAATGCAATTTCTTCGGCACTCATTCTGACACACAACGGCAATTACGAGGGACGTTAGGCGGTTTTTATGACATGTAGTATGCGCTCACACACATTTTCCTTCGTGTGTTTTTATTTTTAACGCTTTATGGTTTGGTTTTTGTTGCGCTTAGAAGCGCCAATGACAAAGTTGGTGACGTGCAGCTGCAATTGCTTCGCTTTGACGAGGTGATGTGTCATGCGAGTGTGCGGCTGCCGCACGGCGCCGCTGCTGCGGCATAAGGCATGTATGTGCCTTGTAAACTGGTATGCCAGCCCTCATTGTTGGGCTGCATGCTGCGTTGCCGTGTGGCAGTGTGTTCGCGTGTGCGTAAAGCCGCGTGTGTCGCATGTCATTTGCACTCAGCATTTGTGCCATTTATAGCAAACGAGTGGAAGAAATTCCAAAAAGAAAAAGTGCTGCAACAAATGCAAAACAGTTGCAGTCAAGCTGAGTTGATGCGCGCATTGTGAGGGGCAAAAAATCTGCAATAGGCATTTAGCGTTTTTGCGCTGTTGCTTGCAACTTTTTTCAAGCTCTACTTTTTGCTTCTTTTGCACATTGCATATGAATGCCTGTACTTATGACCCTTAGGCAACACAGTTTTACCATGTTGTTTTTGCATTTCATTGGCTTCTGTTTACGTAAGAAATCATTAAGAGTCATATGCTGGCGTACTTATAATTCTCTTGGCATGCACTTGGAAGTGTTTGGAAAATTGATTTTTAACGTCTAGCATTATGAAATTGCATTAGAGCCTCATCAAGACTCGGTCTGGTGATAAATTATGACGAGGTGGGTTTATGAAAAAGCGTTTAACTCATTTAGAGCGTTATAACTGCTTTAGAGTGAAGTGGCGTGGCAAAAAAATTGCTATGTAAATCAATATATCTTAAGAATAGAATAAGAAAAAGTACCCGGAAATTATAAATAAAACGTAAAATATTTAATAATTCATCAATATTAATTTGTCACCTTCAAAGTAATCCCCACCAAATTTAATAGACTTATGCCGACGATTTTTCCCGTTCTCAAAACACTTTTCATAAGCACTTTTTGTGATGACCTTCAGCTCCTTCAGTGAATTTTGTCGAAGAGAAACTTCGATGGACTGAAGATGGGTTGCACGGAGCGACAATTTCAGTTTGGGGAACAAGAAACAATCACACGTGGCCAAATTTAGTGAATACGGTGGTAGATCCTTGGTATTCACTGCGTTTTTGCCTTCAAATGTGGTCACAGTCGTGGTCTTTTTGAAAAAAAAATTCTGCTTTATCGGGACAAGTCAAGCAAAAACGCGTTTCATACCTAAAATATCCACCAAAGTCATTTGAATATACTCGCGAGAGATGTCGAGCCCTCTTGCCATCTCTCTAACACTTTCAGGGTATCATATCCTTCACCTTTTTAAAGTTTTCGTCAGTTGAAGGTCATCCTGAACACTGTTCTGCCAGCAGTTTTTTCTCACTTTCGCGCAAATTTATTCTTCACAATGTGTCAATGTGTAAAAGGCTCGTCAACTTCGATTTATGAGAAGTTTTTTATGGAAAAAATCCACTCAAACGTTTCCCGATTGATGTTAGTTGGAAAGCTAAGAACAAACCATATAAGAATCATTTGAAAATTTTATTACTTCAACAAATAAAGAAATAAGTAAAAAATAACAACACAGAGCTTATGCGGGAGAACACTAATTTTCGTTTGCATGCATTCTTAGTATATGGGTTATACCTATAACAACAACCTATAACAGCAACAATATTGTTGCTCCTAAACAGGGCAGTTTTCCTTTTAAAACACCTGGACATTTTCGTCGTCGAGGCATTGCGGCTACTTTATTAAATTATGGGCGAAGGACGCAAAGGAGTTCATAACAAACCAAACGCGACATCTAACATAAAAAAATAGCGGAGTAACTGAAGTGTTGATAAAAAGATCTATTCGAATTTCAGATATACAGAAATATTCCCGAAGAATTGTACAGAGCAGTGTAATACTTAAATGGAAACGATGAAGTGTATGCGTACAATTTTAAACTGATAACTGATCTTTCCTCAAAAATTATACAATTGACAAATATTGGGATTGGTAGAACAGAACTGCAACCAAATATGCAGTGCAATGGATCATATTTACCAGCCTACTTTTTCGTTTTTCCACGCTTGAGGACTGGTTCATAATGTGCAGTACACTAGGACTGATTGTCGATTGAACTGGAGTGTGAAATGATTGAGCCATGTGTCTCATGTGTCTATTGTCACAAACCGGGGCAAAAATTCGGTTTCATTATGATTAAAGAGCACTCAAACACTTCTCAGAATCAGCAATTGGTTGTTTTAGTTGGATTATAAACTTATGCGGCACCCACTTTGCTCAGAGCGGTCTATTGTCAAATAAATAAATAAATAGTAAATAAATAAAAAAATAATAATAATAAAAATTTTCAGTAAAATGCCAAATGAAATGAAATATTCCATAGTCAAAGCAATTGTAGCAGGATCTAGTAATATATAGTATAATTTTGAATTATGACAATGAAAGAACAACACCCTAATAATCGAAGAAAACAGTCAACATGACCTTGATTTTTGAGCGACTTTGGCGCGATTTTTTTGGTCTCGGCTCCCTTTTGGCACGATATTCGCTCGATTGATCGGTTGTTTCGGGGTCGTAAGCAGAGATCCAAGTCTCATCGCCAGTTATAATGCGTTTCATGACACTCTGGTAGTCGGAAAGCATCGTTTCACACACTTCAACGTGACGCCTTTTTTCTAAAAAGTTCAATGTTTTCGGTACCAGTCAAGATTTGACGCGCTTGAGGCCCAAAACTTCCTTCAAAATGGTATTGGCTGAGCCTTTCGATATGCCAACTTCATCAGCAAGGTCTCTAATTGTAAATCAACGGTTTTTCAAAACCAAACCTTTGATTTGTTGAATGTGAGCTTCGTCGGTTGAGGTTGATGGTCGCCCTGGATGCTCTTCGTCTTCGACACGTTCACGGCCGGCTTGGAACTCACTATACCATTTGTAAACATTTTTTTTTAGACATAGCCTCATCACCAAAGGCTTTCTGCACTAGGTACGCCGACAATTTTAAACTTTTAAGAGCGATTTAAATTGCGAAATCATATAATATTCTGTGCACGCACTTTCTGCTTACTTTTGCACAATTGGTTTAAAATTCTCAAACTCTTCGCTTGTACAAAAATTGACGCAAAAATAAAACAAACATTAAATTTCTTACCATTGTCTGACAACCCATTTTCCTGACCTGACCATGGAATTAGACTAGAAACCTGAAAATAAAGTAAAATAGCGTTACACACACTGGCGCACATTGTATGTAGCGATGACAAATTATTTCACACATTTGCGCATACTCCCCTTTGGTCATTTCCCACCTTCAGCACTGAAGGTTTTATTGCCAGCAGCGCGCTGCAGATATTGCGGCAAGCCACATTTGTCGTATATACCTATTAGTCATATGGAAATAAATAAATATGTATATACATACGTATATGTATGTACACCGGTATGTGCTCACCCATGCTAGCCACCGGCCTGGGGTTAATTGCCGAGGTTATTACAGCACCATCATTAGCATAGGGCTCACTTGTCCTACGGCGCGTTCTCAGCGTCAGTGTGGCACTAAAGTGGCATTAATGTTGCCGGTACGGCGTTGTACAAGTGTACATATATTATAGTATAGGTATGCATTGCTATAAGGCCCGCAGACGCAGCAGAGCTGGCCATAAAAAGTTTAGTTATTGTATTCTCTTTGTTGTTGCTGCTTAAAAAATGCTATAAAGCTTTTGCAAGTGGCCATGAGCGTGTGGCCGTTAGTCGCTGTTGACAAACGCAATTTAATGCAGCAACGCAGCACCAAGGCACAGATATGTATATGTATGTGTGTTTGTTTGTTTGTGTTTTATGGTGCGTGCGCGCGTGTTTTCTCAGTGGCGGATGTTGGGCCATGAAATAGTGCAAAATTACTGCTTGTCATTGCGTGTCACTCTTGCGACTAATTCTAATTATTATTTTTATTTGCTCATTAGAATTTCCTCTCGCCTGCGCCACCTTGCATTCCATCCGCCATTGTCATGCATTTGACTTTGATATATATTTCGCTGGTTTTTTTTTCTCAAGCCAGGCTCATACACACATACACCTTGTGTGAATATCCCTTTGTTTTTGCTGCAGAATTTAAACGCTTTTGTTGTTGTTGTCGAAATGTTTAATTACGCTGGATTATTTCAGTTTAAACGCTCATTGACAATGGCCAAGCGTGTGCCTTTAGCCGTCATTGGCTTTCAAAGCCATTAATACAAAAGAAAAACAATGAACAACAACAACAACAACAACGATGAAAAAGTGCAGCAAGGAAATCTGCATGCAAGGTGCCATTCTATGTCATTCCAGCTCATTATGCAGCCATTATGCAACTCAATTAAATTAATGTTAAGTATACGCCAGGTGTGACAGCCTTTGCTTTGACTTCACCTTTCAACGGTGCTGTAAGCGCTTTAATGCCGAAGTAATTAATTGAAATTGCTAGTTAATGAGCAGCGATTTAATTAAATGAGTTTTAAAGTGTTTTTTCATTGTTTTTGCTTTAGACAAATCTACTCATATAATGCCATGGTTACTCTGCGGGGATGAGAGTAATCAAAGAATTTGGTTGTTGTAGTGAACTTAGTGATTATACTGATGTTAAAAATCTAAAAAAGTGTTAGCTAACGCACAATTTAATATTATTGAAGATAGTGCTGCTTATGCAAAAAATGCTTGTTGCACTTTGGTGATGTTTTTTTTTACACGAATAGGCTCCCAAATTTTGATTTGAGTTTAAAGATTATATTCGTCTCTTTAATAAGTATTGTAACAAACCATTTTTTTGCGATATTTTAACCATTGAAAGTATTTTATCCTGGCCTATGAATCGATTTGTAGCTTTCATCAACCTGCTTTTATAGGTCAAAAGAGAGCTAAGGATTTTAGACGATAGTTTTTGACACTGAAATAAACTTAAAAAATAAAAAATGTTACAATTTCGAAATTTATCGCAAAACTCAATATACTTAGGTATTTATATTGTTTTTTTTAATACCATATAATCTTATTATTTCCCTATTGCGCCAAAATGTAGGCTACAGTGCCTACGATTTAAAGATAGGTATGCTTTTCCGATATTTGCAAATGATGAGGGAATGAATCCCATATTAAGTTTTTCAAAATTGTATGTATGTTTATTACTACCTCTACATCTACTTTAATATTAGGCAGACCTGTCCTCAGATATGTCCTCACGGACCCCGAAATTCCGTTTTCCTTCCACTGCAGTCTTGGAAACTTGGATCACTGTGTTTTAGTTTGTTTGTTTTCTTTGTCAACTGCAAATCCAATGAGCTAGCCAGAAGAGGCACCCTTGTCACATGGGAATGGGTTCTTTAAGTTCTGGCAATAGACCAATGAACATTGCTTGCGCACCGAAAATATTGATCCATGGCCCACTTCTGTGGTATTACAAGATGTTTTTGGCCTAGAGTAGAATGCAGGAGATCTACTGAACTACTTGCCTTGGGCAACGTTTATCTTGCCGCAATCGTAGGAGTTTTTTTTTAGTCAAGTACCAAAGTGGCTAAAACCTTTTCGAAGACAAGTTCTCAAAATTGTACAGAGTCTGAAGTAGAATCATCCAAGTACTTTCTCCACCATTTCTAGCCTTTGTAAGACTCTGGTTGAAACATCTCGACAGTCATACTTTCGGCGAACCAGAAGAAATCTGTGATAAACTCAAAGCACTTTGTCGGTTTATAAGGGTCTTACGGTCTATTATGTTGGAATTTTAGGTATCACAGCAGACAGAAATTCAAAGCTTTCCAGGTGAGATCCCTGTTTTGATCGCCCTTTTAACCTAACTTAATCTTCTCAAAAAATATTTCTCTCACCAGAAACTTTTGCTTTCATGATATCTCCGATCTGTAAATAAATTGGATAATTCGACCACTGTTGAGGTTACAATTTGTGCTATATAATATGTTGACATTTTTTAATATGTCTGAATTTCAATTTCCATTTTGAATTTTATATCAATTAGTAAATAAACCCATAAAAATATAAAAAAAAGTACAATAGGAAATTAATAAAGCATACATCATACATTGCACTGTGTCTTTTTTTCGCAAGAAAATGTGAGTTCAAACAACTTGATAAATGTATTTATTTAGAATAAAACACTCTACAGTCTAAAGAATAATCATTGCATTAGTTCCCAGTTGAGCTAACGTTAAAATCGCCGTGCCGTTATATGTAAAGTGCCTGCTGCTGAACTAAGCCAGACGTTTTCCCTTACGTCAGCCATAAACGTAACACAGCCGAAGCCATAGAATCTTCCATACACTAACTAAAATAAACATAATTCCTACAATATTTCCGCGATATTTAGAGAAATATTTTTGCAGACAAGACAGCTTAAAGAGCAGTTGTAGTTCCTCTATCTGCTATCTTCAGCAGGTTATTGATATTTACGAGAAAAAAGAATCGATAGCAAAAGTGTAACAAAATAACTAGAAGGTGTGATGTCTAGGAACTCAGTTATTTCCATACTAGAAAAAGGCATGAATAGATGTAAATTTATTTTATTTCACCAAAAAGTCAGCTCTACAATAAAAACGACTAACTTTAATAATTGTCTACCCCGTTCACTTCAGTTATTCGATAAATCAGTTAGTCGATGGCGACTAGGTAATTTAACATAATGTACACATTACCTTAATAGAGATCTCTTTCTTGGCTTATGCATAAACTGTGTAGTTTTGTCTTGTTAAATCGGTTATAAAAATAAGGAGGAGTTGTTTGGTTTATCATATATCGAGAAAAAAATCAGTAAAAATATCGTCGGGTCTGACTTTTATCAGTAAAAATTTCAAAAAGTCTTATATGGGATGGAGTTGTATTTTATGCAACTATAGCAGTACTACGACTATAACCGCGTAAGAAGTGTCTACGTCAATAAAGAAGAAGATATGAGTACTACAAAACTTAGTTGACAGTTTAGTAATTTTATTTTAAGTAGAGAAGAGTCATTGACGTGTCAACCATTCAATCATTCACTCTTATTTAGAAGCTTTAAGTGCATACTTGATTCAAAGTAAGAAAGAATAGTTTAGATAGAGAGGGTCTTAAGCAGCAGCGAAATATTATGTACCGACTTATTTTAATAATATTTGGTAGACGAAAACGTGACCACTATTTGCCACTTTTCCGCAGGAGGCATTATTCCAACAGTATAAAACTTTCATCTGTGTGCTGCACGAACTGATACAGCATCGTCACCGTAAACTTCTAAAATTTCATTGCTGGCTTGCGTGGTATTCTTCCCTTTTTTATAGAAAATTTTCAAAATATAGCGAATTTATTTATTATTTACACTCATTTTTGAGCAGCTGTAACTTATTTTAAACTTCCCCGGATTTAATTTTTTAGGTAAATTTTTTGGTTAAATGAAGGTTAAAATCTCATCTTTCTAACACTTAATAGTATGACACAATGTGATTGGTAACACAGGATAATTATATTTTAAATAAAAATTATTTCAGCAATATATGTTTCATACCACACAGTGCATTCCAAAGGCGCTAGATTAAAAAATTTCTGTTGAAAAGTACCTTGTTTATAATATTTGCAAAATTATTCACACAAATTCCGCGTTCCAAAAAAAGCGTTTAAAGACGGCGCACAGTCTAGCTAGCCTAAAGGGCACAAGTTCTCGAGGTTGTATCTCCGGAACTATTACTCGGATCAAGTGCAACATTCTATTCAATTAAAAAAACTCGATTTTTTGAAACCCATAAGCCCATGTAACCTCTTAAGGGCCTTGCATTAGGATGACACCATTTCACCAGACTTTGTCCTCAGTTTGCTATTTAAAAGTTTAGTTAGAAAGAGTGCGCTTTCAGAGGGAATTCTTGTCTAGAGTCACAAATTTCTGAACGCCATAACCTAGCCTAGGTTATTTATTCATATAGTGGAATATTCATTAAATGGGACGTGTCCATCATATCTCGATTTCCAACATTCTGGTCAACTAAAACCTAAACAAAGTTAGATCAAAAAATATGTTCACAAAATTGCGGCTACTTGAAAGCAATCAATTTTGAATTCTTCTTTTTATGTAAAGTTTTGGGTAAATTTTTAAGAGTTGTTTCGAGGCGAAAATAGCTGTAATTTATTAATTTGAAAAAAAACGTCAGAAGATTTTTTTATATAAACTGTGAAAAATGTGCTGTGTTTGAACTGGGGTATATGGTTGGGTAACAATTTTTTAATTCCAGGAATTCAGTAATGTTGCTACTCGTATAATTTCTTTGCAATTATTTCAGTTATAGTTATAACAGTTCAGAAATAGTTATAACAATTTCACTTAATTTTCCGTTTTGTTTAGTTGTTTCGCCAATTGCTTTTCGTGAATATTTAAAATAACTTTTTAGTGAATTGGCGTTGAAGACTTAAAAATACAGCAAAAAGCAACAAATCAGTAAAATGCATTGCAATAATGTAAAGCTTGCTTAATGAGCGCATATTTGCCTATAATCGAATGAATATGTATACGTATGTATGCATGTAGGCATGTAAGTGTGTATGGTACATTAAAGTAAAATAACAATGAACCAAAAAATTGCTTGCAAGTGTTGTACGAGTATGTACACATATCGATAAGTGAAGTACTTGTGTTATGGCGAAAAGGCTTGCAATAAAAAGTAATGCATTTGAGCACTTAAAAAATTGCTTCGCTATTTAATAACACACAGACTAACAAGTTAATTGCTGCGGGCCGAAATAGCCAAAACTTGACTAATTGAAATGGAATTTCAGCAAATTAATCGCCTTGCAATGAGTTGCACTAAGCAAGCATGAATTCATTTCTGTTGTTGCTTTAAAGTAGATATATACGAACTGAAATATATGTTCATGCTACATTTAGAGCGCTCTGAATCAATCACAAATGCTGCCACAAATCGTTGCACTACGGCGGCCAGCGTTGCCAACTCAATTCGATTGGAAATGGTGTATTTAGATTAAGCAGCGAATGCAGGTCAGGTCAATTTGCGACGCTTAGCCAACGCGCCATAATCCACAAAACGCTCTCACATTCCACGACTCCTTCATTTTGTTGCAACAAATACCAATACCACCCGATGCTTTTGCTTTTGTTGTTTTTCGTTGCACCGCTAAGCAAGTCGCCGATTGGCGGCCGCTCAATTCGCCGCCGTCGCACGTCAACATGTCAATGGATTATGCAATGCCTGCAACAATTCCACCGGCAGCACTCAATGCTGATTCTAGTTTTCATTACGTTTCGCTTGGTATTTTGTTGCCAAGTGCTTGTAGCAGTTGTTTGTTGCATGCTACCGCATAGCAGGCAGTGCGACCGATTATGTTTGGGTCGAGGCCAATTCCAATGCGCCAATCGGCGGCACTTCACCGGTCGCTGCGCGGTCTTAGTTGCCTGTTGTGGTGAACTTTTGATTTTTGTAGAATTTTTGGTGTGTGCTTTTTTCTTGTTTTTGTTATAATTACCGATTACTTGGCTTATACGTAATTTCCTAAAGCTTTTACTTGATATTCTTGTTTTAACTGTGGCAATGGAAGTTAGCTGCTGCCGTGGGCATGCTCGCATACAATGTAGACTAGTATACTTAAGTACATAGATACAACTATAAATATGTACATATTTATGTATGCGAGAACGTATATAGTATATATGAAAATGGTATTTATTAAATTTAGCCACACCTAGATTTGCGTTTACTCGATTTTGTTCAGTCTTATGAGTTCTTTTTCTGCTACTCGTACTATGTTCATAAATGTTTTGCGCATGCGCATAGAATTTGTTTGAAGGTTATGAAATGGCTGATTTCTTGCCGCTGTAATTAATGTTTTTTAATATCTGCTTCGAAGTGCAAAACAAATCCATTTGTCGCAGTCAAGAGCAAAGAACAATGGTACCGATATTTTCGTAAACAAATATAATATTGCAAAAAATAAAACAACACTGTGATGAATTGCTTGCGGGAGTAAATTTATTTCGTAGGCATTGTTTAGAGTATTAAAATGGGTTCAAGTTAGCGTTTGTTAATTTATTTCCAATCATTACATTGTATATCATGGAAATGAGCGAAATCAGTTGATAACCACGCCTACTTCCCATATAAAAAACTGTTAAATTCCATCAAACATCAATGAAGTTATTAGAGCAAAACTTTACTCAAATAGTGCCCTCAATGTATTTCATCTAACGCCCAAAAAATTGTCAAATTCGAACTCTTACATTCCTAGGACACACACACCAAATATGTGAACTCCAGTGCATTTTACCAATGATATCGCCCAATTTGCGAAACCCAGTTTTGAAATTTAGACAAAATATTTGTTCAGCATGCACCTGCGCCAAAAATGTATAAAATCGGCTCCCATATCCCTAGTATAAATATTTTCGAACTTCCGTTTGATTCTTCTTTCTTCAATATATTCTTCAATATGTAAGAAACCTTAAAGACGTTTAGAAATAACTGTCTCTAACAACAATATAACCTCTTGCCTAAAATGGATGAATTCAGAGCAATACTCCTCTAGTCCCCATATACCTAATATGCGGATTTTCAAATATCTGCTTGACCTTGTACCTTATTGATCAATCTGTGTCCACTTTAACGACGTGTTTTAAATTTTTTTGGTTTCTCTTGATCCCGTAGTGATATCCCGGAGGAACTTGGGGAAAAGGTGTCTGGTGGCGATGAAGAAAAAAAATTATTTGTACTACATATGAATGCAGTTAATGATCGAAGAATTACTAAAATTTTCAACTTTTGACAAAGTGCTTCAGTTTTTCTTCTCAAAAAGGTCTTGAGAACTTTTCCTTTGCTCTGTGCACATCATTGAAAATACTTACAAAGTCGAATCTGTGCAGCTATTTAATTTTGTGTATATTTTCTATTCTCGAGTTTCCATTGCTTGTCGTCTGATGTACGAGGTATGACAATTAAGTAATGAGACTGAAAAAATATCCATAAAAACCATATATTTGAAAATTATTCTACAACTCTGCCATCTTCTTCAAAGTAGTCCCCTTGGGCAGCTATACAGCGATTTCAGCGCGTTTTCCATTCTTCGTAACATTTCTGGAACGCTTCGACTGAGATGTCCGCGAGTACCCTCGTCACGGCCACCTGGATGTCCGTAATCGCCTCAAAATGGGTTCCTTTGACCACCGATTTTGTTTTAGGAAACAAAAAAAAGTCACAAGGTGACATGTCGGGCGAATAAGGCGGCTGTTGCAACACGGCGATCCCTTTAGAGGCCAAATACTGGGACACGCTGAGGGCGGTGTGGCACGGCGCGTTGTCGTGATGAAGGATCCAGTTACGAGCGATGTCTGGGCGCACCCTGTTGACTCGTTTTCGCAATCTTTCGAGTACTTGGCAATAGTAGACTTGATTCACAGTTTTCCCCGGTGGAACGAATTCTTTGTAGACGATTCCACGGCTATCAAAAAAGGCAATAATCATCGTTTTCAATTTCGATTTGCTTATGCGAGCGCTTTACGGCGGGGGGCGCGCGGAGGCAACAATTGTGAGCTGGACACGACTAAAAGCACTATCACCATACACTCTTACAATTTTAGCGTACGTTTCCGAAGCTGTTTCGCCCAATCTGGCGCAAAATTTTATCGCGACGCGTTGCTCTTGATTTCGTTTTTCCATTTTAGTGACGAGCACTACAAATACACGTCTACTCAATTTGACGTAGCAGGCGAACTAAACAAGCTAGAGCGATGGTACATTTATCAATGGAGAGGGAAGGGATGCTGGAAAAGAGAAAGGGATTTTCAAGGTCACAGGTTTACCACAAGCGCGGCAATAAAATCACTCTCATTACTTAATTGTCAAACCTCGTACATATGCATATTATTTCAAAAGCTGTTTCTATGTTGTTGTAGTGTATGGAGCAGGTATCGAACTTGGGTTCTATGTACTTATATTTTTTTTTTCAGTACGGAAATTCTGGTTACAAACAGGTGTCCTATTTTCATCGTTCTGGCGTGCTCTAATTGAGTTTGACCTAAAATTCTTCCTCACAAACCAAGTGTTGGCGACTACTTACAAGCAATTAACTTCCATATAAAATCTTTACGTCGCTTGCAATAATATTCAAAAGCACTACGTAAGCAGTATAAAGGCAGTTATTTCACAAACTCTGCAATAACTTACAGTTGCTGAGTGCTTTGATTTACAGCGGATTACGTCAAGCACGTTTATTGCAAGTGTCATAGGCAATTACTTGAGGAATTTGCTCAATATTGCACAAATATTCACATCGTTACACACACTACATACATACTTTGCATTTGTTTATATTTCTAACTGCATTCACTTCTGTAGAATTAGAAGGGCGCGGCAAGAGGCCACACTTATGGCGGTTTTCTCAATGTCTGGTTAGCAACTATCTGTTAGTTAAGCTCTGGTTAGTAAATATATTTATTTGGAAAGGAACTACAGCTGATGTCCGGGAGCTCCTCTAAAAACAGACATTTTGCGGTGACCAATATGTCTCTGATTGGTTTAACCGTTTTTGAGTATTGTTGACCACCGACTTTAAAAACGCCATTTAGAGAAAAACGCGCTTTAAGTTTGGCCTTGCATTTCCAATCACTCTGAAACACGTTTCAAATTGTGCAACTTCGAAAATATTCACCGAAACGATGTATGGGAAATTTATATGGTAGTAAACAAAGTTAAGTTCTTGGGTTGCGTTTAAAAACGTTGTGGTTCTAATAGTCATTAATTGTAATTTTCTACTAAATTGATAGTTCTAGCTCATATATAAAGTCTATTGAGTGGTTTAAGCATACAGTTTGTTCTCAGTTCGGTAATGGTTCGAGCATTGCAAACGTTCACTTTGTTTTCGCTCCCCATAACTTTAAGTTTTGGGGATCTGGGGGACAGGTCAAAACTAGAACTTCCTTCATCAGGATCTTTCCTTTCACAAGAACTGAGTAGTTCGATTCGTCGAGTTACGATCAACCCTAACTTGTTGAAACCATTAATCTTTTTCACGTTTTTGCAGACCAATATGTCTACTAACGTTTACCAAATCTTTTGATTTGCTTAACAAATATGACTCGATTATGGTTTTGAAGTAATCGGAGACGCAGTCACTTTTTGGCCATGAATTAAGGATGCCAAAATATATCTAACTTACTCAAACTTTAAGTAATTATTATTTTCAATAAATATTTAAGGATCAGATAAAATATGTTGGACCTTACAAAGGGTGTTTCATTTTGAGGTTCCCTAATTTTTAAAAGAAACACCGCAGAAACTTTAAATTTAATGGATAATGTTTATTTTCATGCGAAGGAACATTCCTTGGCATTTATTTTTTTTAGATTATCACTTTCAAATGTTGGCCGCGGCAAAGTCTCAGATGGTCCATTCGTTGAGTACAGTTTTCGACTGGTAACTGGCGAATAACACATGTGATGTTTTGCTCCAAGGCCTGAATCGAAGTGGGATTGTCCGCTAAGGATTTAAATTTTTCACATTCCCACAGGAAAAAGTCTAACGATGATGAAATATTTTGTTCACCGAAGTGTTCTTTTAATAAACCCATTGATTAACGCGATGTGTGGGAAGTGGGGCCGTCTTGTTGAAACTAAATGTCGTCGAGATCACGAGCTTAAATTTCAGGCATCATTTAGTCGCTTACCGCGGCGCGAAAATGGTCCCCATTGTCGGTTACGTTCTCACTTTTTGAAGAAATATAGACCGATGATTCCAACGGCCCACAAACCACACCAAACCGTTTATTTCCTCTATATGAATCTCTTCACGTCGCTCTCCGCCCCAAATGCGGCAATTATGCTCTTCTTATGCAGGTATGTCATCAATTTTCAACTGTTCATGAAGGTTCATCATGCCAGAATAGCACTCACAAAAATATTATAAAAAACTTTTTCCATAATATAATTTGTGATTTTGAATTGGCTTGAACTTATGACCCACGGTTTGGTGGTCACGTACTTACGGAATTCCGTTAAGACGCTTACTTTTCCGCTCTATATTCATATAAATTATTTACTCACATTTCCTACAGCCACTCAGCGGCACATGCGACATATCAAAGTAATCAACATTTCTGCGACAACTCGCCAATGGGTCCATGCAGCAGATGTTGAATAATTGTGGCAGTTGCAAAAGGTGAAGCTTAATGCAACGGCATTTGCACGCTCGATCGATTCGCCAAACGAGCGGTTAGTGACATTTTTGCTTTCCGTCACGCTACCGCAGCACAAACATGCAAACATAAGTACCAGCTTGGAAATTGCAAAGCGCCTGCGCGTGTGTGCCTCGCGGTGTATGTGGCAAGCAACACAATAGAAATTATCAAAAGTAACAAAATACTTTTTGAACTTTTGCAACTCGTTTGGTGTAATCATAACAAGCATTCAAATGCGAACACTACTCGTACTTACCGCCGAGACGATTGCGAATGTGAGTATGCCACAACTAATGTGTACCGTCATTTGTGCGGTATATAACGGTATTGAGTAGTTGCTTTTATTGTTGTTGTTGTTATTCCTGGTTACTTTCTTGCTATTGTGTTACGGGTGCTGCTGCTGAGGTGATCGAAATGAAAGTGATTTCGAGGAGTGGGAAGGAAAAACCTCATTTGTCAATTAATATCACCGCATGGCATCTCGAATGCTTTTCCAACTTTCTGCACTCGAAGTACTGCAATGAGTGCGACTAAGCACCATATACATATAAATTTATACATACATATGTACATATACATATATATACCGTTTGTATATATGTATATGCAGGCGCTGCTATTGTTGCAACGCTGGCAATCGGATACGGTAGCACAGTCCAATAGGAGATTAATGTTCAGCGTCCATGCTGTCGGATTTAAGAAAAGCTTTTTACGAACTAAAATGATGAGTTTATGAAAAGAAACTGTTTACACTTCGAGTTCCATGTGACACCAGTGACGTGATCTCGCAAAGCAAGAGATGTTTTTGAGCTGACTGTAAGCCGAGAGAATTAAAATAATTAAAGGAAATTATTAAGTTAAGTTGATAAGCAGTTCTTTTTTTTTATCATTTTCGATGAGTCACCGCTGAGATCAGTATTAAATCTAAATTTAGAGGATATGTTTTGAGTCTTTCAAAATCAAGTGTATATCTTTCTTTAAACAAGTTTCTTTCTTTTAATCCCAGTTAGATTTCGGATAAGTCGCTTTTACTCTTGAATATTTCACTGACTTGAAACGAAGCGATAATAAATCTTATATACTTTGTTCCATATAGAGTAAAGTTAACATCCACAAACACTTGGAAAGTATTCAAACAGCCGCTGCAACTGTCTCTCATTTCTAAAAGCGCCTGCTGCCAGGCTGATATTGTTGTTGGTGTTAATACAGGTTCCAAGATAGACGAAATTATCTACGACTTCAAAGTTATGACTGTCAAGAATGACATGGGAGCCAAGTCCCAAGTGCAATGACTGTTTGTTTGATGACATATCTCGTCTTGCCCTCGTTCACTCCCATATACGGCTTGAAACTTGAGGGCAGGTTTCAGAAGATGGAAAAAATTAATAAATATTTAGTTATTCCGAAGTTTCATTAAGCTTATATTAAGTCTCAGTTATACACCCTACTTCGCTTATATATACTATTATATTGTGATGATTAATTAATTAATTTTTCTTAATTTTTCCATTTACAGTACGGCCTACGCCAGCTTGATCTCTCGCTGCTCTCCCAATTGTGGGCGCTTAATGATTCGATACAAGAATTCCGTACGATGCTGGAATCACAAGAACTCGAACCAGACTCCTACTCACCGCATTCACCAACACCCTCTTCCTACGATTCTGTCTCGAGTGATGCGGAAGATGATGCCAACACAAATAACATGAAAAAGCATAAATCAGCCGATATGAATAAACCAAAAATTATAACAACCCAACCAAAATTAACGCAACGATCCAATTCGACGACGGAGCGCACCAGCAATGGCAATGCAACAGCGCCGCAGAGACCAACACCACCGAAACCCCTCGATATGCGACCAGTGCCGCGCATGCGCAGCGCACCGCCACCACCGCCCGCTAATCGCAAGTCGGCGGCACCGCCACGCCCCACATGATGCTATCTAACGGACTTCCTCGCCAGCATGAAGATGGTCATGTGCAAAGCGATTGTGAGCAACAACGGCAGCGGCTGCAGCGACGCGATTATGACGGCGAAACGCTGAGTGAAAGGGAGCATGAGAGGAGCAAGCGCTGTCGCTGTTGTAGGCGAGGAATTTCGACTGAAGTTTAAGCTAATCTAAGCTTAGCAATTAGAAAAACCGGTAGTTCTGATTACCTGCTGTGCATAAAAAACAACAACAAAAACTGCAAAAAGTAGCCTTGAAATTAAATTTGCTTAACTTTCTTAAATTAAGCTCGAATTTGTAGACACATAAAATAATGAAAGTAACTGAAGTGATGATGGAATCCAGCAATAAGAACAAGATATATAAAATAAAACTAAAAAAGGTTTGGAATTAGCATAGTTAGGGATATATATGTATATGTGAGTAATTTGTAACTTGCTGCATTGGGGGTCGGAGGGCTTGCAGCGCACCGGCTGTCCATCAATTAGGCTTATTTGTGTAGGTGCATACATACATACATACAATCTGCATACGTTTGTATGTACTCTTACATATTATGTAATAATATACATATGACGAAGAAAAGAATTTTAGACATAACGCATACATACACACATACATGCATAGGTTATTATTAATTCGGCTGTACTTTCGCTTTGGCATTTCTGAAAATCTCATAAAATATACACACTTTTGTAATAATTATTTAAACATCTATGTATGTATTTCTCGATAGCTCCAACTGGGCATTTCATTTATTCGATTTGTTGTAGTAATTCAATTTCCAGGCGGCGAAGTTGTTAGCTTAAAGGAATTTTATTGTATTTCTAACTGTATATACACACATACATGCGTTTAATATATAAAATAAATAATGTAAAATACTATATATACACAATCACATGCATGCATATACTATATACTTATATGCATGTACATATATGTGTATATAGGCGTGTATACATTTGAATGATGCTTGAGTTTTGCGTACTAATGCTAACTGCTAATAATGATTACTTTAATTGAATGCTATTGTAAATATGAAAAATTTTAAATATATAAATAAATAAAACCAGAAATTTAATTAATTGTGTCTTGGTTTTTTTTGTGGTCAAAGGCTAGCAAATAAAAAAAAATCACCGAAACTCCTTGAAAATAAAGAAAAAACTTCGGCTACAACGAACTATAATACTCTTCACAGGTGTGGAAATAAGGTATACAAATTTCTGTATTCATTTTGTGATCAGCTAGTTTGAGTGGCAGCTCTGGCCCAATATACCGGAAATTTTAGAGTTAATTTGGATAATAATCTTTACCATATTTCGTGACGATACCTTAGAAATAAAACAGTTTTCCTTAAAAGGACTTTAGTTTGATCTGTCAGCAGTACGCTGTAATTATTTGATATTGACGGTTCCGAAAAATGAAGAGCTTCTTGTGAATAAAATAGCCTGGGTGAAATTTCCTATCGATATCTCAAAAACTCAGGGACTAGTTGGCGTATATATAGACAGACGAACATGAATAAATCAGTTCAGCTCGTCATGATGCTTTATATACTTTATAGGTATTCGACGTTCCGAGGTCAAAATCGCTATCATTAATACTTCTCGAGATATTCGGCTTGATGTGTCGCAAAAGAAACAGGACTGTTGAAAAAAACAACAAAAAATTGATATTTTTCAAAAATTATATTTTTTATTCAAAGTAGTTTCCTTGTGCTTCAATACAGCGTTTAGCCCGGTCAATTAGCATTTCAAATGAGTGTTTAAGGCCATTTTCGGAATGCTCTTGAGAATATCGGTCGTCGCCTTTCGGATAGCTGAAATGTCCTGATACTAGTGTCCTTTCATGGGCAAATGAAGTTTTCCAAATAGGTAAAAATCACAGGGTGCCAGATCAGGTGAGTAGGGTGAGTGATTAATGGTTAATATGGAGTTTTTTGCCAAAAAATCAGTGATAAGCGTGACAAAAGACGCTTCATAACACCAAGGTAAAACACAGCATTAATCTTTTGGCGAGGTGGGACGAACTTTCGGTGTACAATACCCTCTGAATCGTAAAAACAAATCAGCATTGTCTTTATTTTTGACTTCTGAAAACGACCGACTTCTGATTGTCACAGAGGTCCTCACGACCTTCTTGGAATCGCATAAACCACTCATGCACATTACTACGAGATAGACACTGAACACCATAAACTTTTTGCATCATTCGAAATGTTTCAGTAAACGTTTTCCCAAGTTTAAAACAAAATTTAATATTTAATATACCAATAGGTGGCGCCACTAGAAACAGTTATATTTAAAAAGTTCTGTTTCTTTTGCGACAGACCTTTTATACTATATATATAGGGTGATTTTTTAAGAGCTTGATAACTTTTAAAAAAAAAAACGCATAAAATTTGCAAAATCTCATCGGTTCTTTATTTAAAACGTTAGATTGGTTCATGACATTTACTTTTTGAAGATAATTTCATTTAAATGTTGACCGCGGCTGCGTCTTAGGTGGTCCATTCGGAAAGTCCAATTTTGGGCAACTTTTTCGAGCATTTCGGCCGGAATAGCCCGAATTTCTTCGGAAATGTTGTCTTCCAAAGCTGGAATAGTTGCTGGCTTATTTCTGTAGACTTTAGACTTGACGTAGCCCCACAAAAAATAGTCTAAAGGCGTTAAATCGCATGATCTTGGTGGACAACTTACGGGTCCATTTCTTGAGATGAATTGTTGTCCGAAGTTTTCCCTCAAAATGGCCATAGAATCGCGAGCTGTGTGGCATGTAGCGCCATCTTGTTGAAACCACATGTCAACCAAGTTCAGTTCTTCCATTTTTGGCAACAAAAAGTTTGTTAGCATCGAACGATAGCGATCGCCATTCACCGTAACGTTGCGTCCAACAGCATCTTTGAAAAAATACGGTCCAATGATTCCACCAGCGTACAAACCACACCAAACAGTGCATTTTTCGGGATGCATGGGCAGTTCTTGAACGGCTTCTGGTTGCTCTTCACCCCAAATGCGGCAATTTTGCTTATTTACGTAGCCATTCAACCAGAAATGAGCCTCATCGCTGAACAAAATTTGTCGATAAACACATTTCGAACCGAACACTGATTTTGGTAATAAAATTCAATGATTTGCAAGCGTTGCTCGTTAGTAAGTCTATTCACGATGAAATGTCAAAGCATACTGAGCATCTTTCTCTTTGACACCATGTCTGAAATCCCACGTGATCTGTCAAATACTAATGCATGAAAATCCTAACCTCAAAAAAATCACCCGTTATTATAAAAAAGCTATGAAAATTGCAATTTAAATTTTTTAAAGCAAATCAAATTTTCTACAAATTTGTTATGTCCATTTTTTCTATAGCTCCTGTCATTTACGAGATACATATATGTATACAAAAAATGTGAAATTCTTGGAAAAATCTCGCCGGTGTGAGTTACGACTTTGTTGCACTGGGCACTTTTATAGAGTGAACAATTCTGAGAAATATGCGTCTAAAGTCGAAGCGATGCCACAAAATATCTCTGATCTGTAGGAATTTAAAGATAAAAACTCACGATTGTAGTGTACTTTCTATGGAAATTTTTTACAAGCCTTGGTCCAGTTCTTAATGTTAATATTAAGGTCTAAAATTTTCAGGGAATTTTTTTTTAGGAAAAAAAATAATAGTTCAATAAAAAATTACCCTAATACATATATATACTATATATAAAATTACCGACTTATTCGAAAACGTATCGACTCGATTTTATTTATTTTTCTCATTACTACATACTATTACATGCCATATACTAATAAAATGTTTCTTGAGATTCTTTAATGTACCCCATACCCCATCACTAATCATATGGTGTAAAGACACCCGGATGTTATATAATTATTATATGAGGCCTAGGTCAGGTTTTCGCCCAATTTAATTCATTTTTGATACACGGCTGTCTCGATACCATAATCCTTTTTCTATCTCGATTATTTATAACCGTTAGGTGAACAAATCTATTTTACTCTACAGGAAGAGTATAAGAATTATTTCACTTGAAAACGAAGTGTTTTAAATTTTGAATCCAAATTGGTAGCGCCGACAGTTTTTCCTATGGGCCACATTAAAAGTAAAGACAAAATACTGTAGTATGCTTTTAGGCTTATTGAATTATATATGTACATAAGTGTGCATGTAGGTAAAGTGCAAGTGCTTATGTGCTAAATTTTTCTAAAAGTTACTAAAATTTTATTATAATCGAAATTTTATTATTAGAATGGTCATTATTATAATCTTCATTTTGTTGCTGAACTAATCGGCAACCTTCCCAGTCGCTTATAGCGCTCTGACGGTATAAATGCAATCAAAAGTAGAATCTCAGATTCATCTAATGCTTGATGTAATACAAAATAAACCTTCTGTGAAAAGTAGGTTTCGTTGTGAATAATTTTTTAAATTTTCAAAGTTACTCTTAGTATTACACTTAAGTTTTCCACACTTCCAAAGAATCACAACAAAGTGCTATATAATCGAAAAGTGAACTTAAGATCGTACTGGGTTCCTAAATTCATAGCAAAGTATTCATTTAGTTAACGACTTTTATAGGTCAATATCTCCATTGCTATAAGGAACGAAAGAAACCAAGGTATACTTGAGGTTAAATTAGTATAATACTACAGTAAAATGAATATAAGTTGGAATGAGAACGAACAGGATATAAGTTTCCTACGAAGTCATAAAAGACCTTTTTGTTTTATTATTTAATATTATTCATAATATCGACAGATTTGAAAGTTTGTCCTCTGATATTGTCATGGAAGATATGTATTAGTAAACTAAAGCTTTGTGTTTATTAAAATTTTAGAATTCATAAACGATTTACAGTGTCAGTGAAATTAAATTACTCTTCAATAATTACGACTCAGTAACATAGCGCCTAAAAGTAGGCAACACTGTTTTATATTAATTATTATTCACAGTAATGAGAAAAAATAAAGCAGAAGATAACGTTGCTGTGTAACTACAACCCAAAATTTTTAGTTTCGATTAATTTAGTACATGGACTCCAATTAAAATGTATCTAATGCGAGTTAAAGAGCTAAAATAAATATATGTATATACCATATTTAAGTATTGCTTTGATAAGCATACCATGCTACTTATGGCAGCTGAGGAGTATGACAAAAGGAAGATGATGTCATTTGACCAAATGAAGCCCTTAGGTGAAGAAACACCAGCGGCCGTCTTTTGAAGATAAAATGGCGAACTTGACAAAAAAGTTTAAAGTTGCACTCTGTTGTAAGGCTGACTAGGATAATTCTACGTACGAGTTGTGTTCAAAAAGTATCGCGAATCGTAACTGACAGTTTTCTTCGATTGCAGGGGCGTGGAGCATCATGAGTTCTTGCCACAGGGAGAACGGTCAATAAGGAGTATTACCTGCAAGTTATGCGCAATTTGCGCGAAGCAATCCGCCAAAAACGCCCGGATTTGTGGAAGAACAAAAATTGGCTTTTGCACCACGATAACGCTCCTGCTCACACATCGTTGCTTGTGCGCGACTTTTTGGCCAAAAACAACACACTAATGATGAAGCAGCCACCGTATTCCCCAGATCTGGCCCCCTGTGAGTTTTTCTTGTTCCCTAAACTGAAGAGGCCCATGAAAGGACGACGTTACGCTTCTCTTGACGAGATAAAGACGGCATCGAAGGAGGAGCTGAAGAAGATAAAAAAAAATGATTTTTTGAAGTGCTTCGAAAATTGGAAAAACCGTTGTCCCAAGTGTATATCTCATGGGGATTACTTTGAAGGGGACAAAATAGATATTCATGAATAAATAAATTATTTTTGAAAAAACACAAAATTCGCGATACTTTTTGAGCACACCTCGTATAACATAATATTGAAGATCAGGATCTGTTTCCAGATTGTACAGCAGAAGGTTAAGACCTCAATATCGCTGAGCTGGTTAACGGAATTCATCAGAGAGAAGGGCACAATAAAATATACCTCACCTTTGACTTTAAAGTCTATCTCGATCGGCTTTATCTTTTGGTCATCCATAATCATTATTTTTTGGATGGGTTTGCTGTTTTCATGGGTAAGAGTTGCTTGCATTCATTGTCTTTGGCGGTCAAATGTTCGTTTTATTGACAAATTACATATTTTTTTATCCAAATTATATATAAACCAATACACATGTATTCTTTCAATACTAGTGGCGCCTCTTCAAAGAATCACAATCAACCATACTTTTAGTTCTATAAAAAGTCAAAACGGTGGTTTCACCGTTTTCGCGTAAAATATGCAAATTCCTGAATCGTTAATGCATTTAATTATAGTCTGTGATAAATGTCATGAAGTTATGATTTCTTATGCAGATTGTGCATCCGGTAATTTTTTTTCTGGACGCTATGAAAGGTTCTAGGCGCGAATTCTCACGCGCAATTCGATGCCAACCTTTAATTGGCTGGAGGCTGTCTTTCTTTGGAAATTACGATCTTGGTAGAGTTTTAATAATTTGTTGGCTCTATTAAAGAATTAAACAACTTCCGAATAGGTACAGGAAAGTTAATGTTAATGAGCTGAAGAAATAAACTAACGCAAGACTTCGCCATCGAAGAGCTGAAACGATTTTTAACAGAAGTTGAATATACAGAATTTGAAGTTGACTACGAACAATAGGAGTTATAATTCAAATTCTTACTATAATTTTAAAATTTGAATCGGTTGGGATTTGAGTTCATATTCAATCGAATTGTAGTTATGTACTCAATGCTCTCCACTGCCGCGGCCTCCGCTAGTCGCGTACCATTTGTTTGGAAAGTCAAACGGGAATTATTGAAATTTCTGCTTTTGCGCCAATAAGATAACAAGTTTAAAATTATAACTTCGACAAAAGTTTTGTTCAAAATATCTGCTCGTGTATTCTGCCTACAGTTATTTGGTCTGTGTAGTAAAAAAAGCAGAAATTAAAAATAACAAAAGATAGATAATTACAAAAAGTATTTATTTTTTTTTCTTTAATCTGTTCTAAACAGGAAATAAGCGGATGAACAAGTTCTGCCAATTAACAACATGCAAATTTGTGAAAAATTAAAAGAAAGCACAATTTGTATAAAACAATAAAATTAGGAGAAAAAAGTAGTTGAGCAACTAAAAAATGCCGAAAAAAATTCAATTTGACAGAAATACATATATTGGTATACAAAGGAGGAAGCAGTTAATTTATGAAGCTATTGGTTGGTAGGTGTGGTTTTACCTTCATGTGCCATATATTGCAGTTTGTGTGTGGTTATGTAATTTATTGAATTATTGAAATAAAATATCAAATGGTTATTAGAAAACGAGTTATCTTCTCATATAACGGCACTTTGATTTAAAGACTACCATAGAATTTATAGCCAAAAATATGTTAACAAATCTGTTTTCAAACAACTTTTTGTACACACACTTGGTAATTGTTTATTGATTTAGAATGATTATCATCCTCGATGTTCTAGTGGTCTCTCTACTTGTTCTGAAATCTATGCATTTAGTTTTGTTGATTTTAACAAGTCCATTGAAAAATCTACGGCGCACTATATAGAATTAATTTTTTTGACAAAATTTACTTGAAATTCTCCAAACACTCCTCCGAATCATCAACTCGTCATTGATTTTGATTAAAAATGAGTTGTACCCACTTTCCACAAAGCTTTCTCATACCCAAATATTCGTAAATGATATTCAGGTAATATCTTTGGAGTGCCTGCAATCTCGAACAACTGCACCTTATGGCCATCTGAAATTATTTTGTGGACTTTTTTGATGTTTCGTCGAAATTTCAACTGTTAAAATTTATAAAAATTTTGTTTCTTTTAGCAAATAAATAATATTATAGCCGATCAATTCGATCAAATAAATAAGCTGTTCGCAACATTTTTCAGAGCTGATTTCTCGATTTCAGAGATAAAAAATTTAAAACTGTGTTAAATTATTCACCTGGTGTGTAAATTGTCAAAGATCAGCTGCCTTTAGGTGCCCTGTTAAAGTATGGTATATTGACAGCAATCATGTAGGCCAACAAAAAAAATACTTTTTGCAGTAAGGCATAAGAAAACAGCAATTCCCACGACATCCGGTTCTACGTACCGGAATTGATCTGGATTTCATTCGCCCAAGGGCCTTTATTTCGGCGATCTAACCCCGTTTAGATCGGTGAGTTTTGAAATAAGATTGTCGCTACAGGAGCTGGCATATGCACCAAAAGACTCCATCAAAACTCAGGCCTTAAGACACATAGGGAGTAAAGAAGTTACGCGGCATCATGCTGTCAAAGCAAAACTGCGACCGTAGCCTCTACCTTGTTCAACCGGCACCTAGTTCCTACACTGCGGCGCCACTCCAACCAAGTGGCCAACCGAGGACCTGTACGGTCCATAGGAGCTCAAATATACAGAATGACTCCCATTCTGATCTTACAATTTAATTGAAACGGACTACAGAGCAAGAGCGAGGAGATAGTTGCATTTATAAGCCGGAAATGCATATCAATAGCTGCGGGGGAAGAAACCAAACTAAACAGCCGCTCAGCTCTTCTGAATTGTGCAGGTTTCAACGTCATACGTAACGATCGAGAGCGAGATAATGGTGGCAGCCTAGCCTTCATACTGCACAACACCGTGTAATATCGTCTTATGGATGGCGACATCGATCGCCCTCCCAGTTATATTTTTCTCTAAAGGATATTACCCGACAAATAGACGATTAGGCATTCTGTACAATGAATGACGAAGTGCAAAGGTCGCCCGACATCATCATTGCTAGTGGTGGTCTGATAAATAGCGTAACCTGGAGACCTATGTTAGCAAAATGGACAAAATGGTTGGAGCACTTGAAGTCCTATAACCTCTCCTCCGGCGTGAGTAAGCTGTGGACTACTTTGTCACCTACGCTCGCCGGGAGTAAGCTACCTTACCAAGGTCCTCAACTTGACCACTCTTTAAATACCACATGTGTAGAAAGTCTAAAAAGTGGTCGTACTGCTGAAACCAGAGAAGCCCGCCAACAAAGGGGAGTCCTATCGTCCGATAACTCTACTCTCCCCAGTAGTGAAGACACTTGAGGACTTCCTACTCCCGACCTTCACACCCCACCTGAGCCAAGAAAACCACCAGCATGGCTTCCGAAAAATGCATAGCACCAACACAGCACTTAGCATCATAAAAGTACAGATAGTTCATTGCCTTAACCAGAAACCACCCTGTAAGCGTTCTCGTAGCGTTGGATATGTCAAAAGTCTATGACGCAATCAATTACACAACGCTACTTGGGGACATCGAATGAACTACGCTCCCTCCAGGACTGAAGAGGTGGACCATGAATTACTTGAGCGGTGGTCAATCATCCGTACTGTTTCGAGGAGAAAATTCTAAACTTAGAAGAATTAAACAGGAGGTCCCGTAGGGTGGTGTCCTCTCCCCGCTTCTATATCTCGAAACTCCCACAACCACCAGAGGGAGTTTTCAATACGTCGCACATAGGAGCATTTACCCTCAAAAACAGGACAAAATTGAAAATGACAAACTTCAGCTATGGTACTCAAAATTGATTTTTTTTGGTACCTAAATAAGCGTTCTACAATGAACCGATTAAATAAATGACCTTCTGGCCGCTATATTGCCAAACAAGTAGTCGGAACCTAGACTTCGTTCAGAATGCACGTGCTTATTCGTGAAACTCTCCATTGTTCTCGAAATTACAAGTGGTTTTTTTATTGCGTGAACGGAATTCTTGAAAATATTTTTCATGGATTCAGGACAACATGGTATGTATTTAATATTAATGATATAAAAATTAATTTAGTTAATGTATTATTATGTTTTTTTTTTTTCGGGAAAACAATGAATCTTTAAAAAAACTAAATTTTTTAATTTCTTTGGAAATTACTAGGTAACATATAAGCTTAAACATTTTCCCCGTCTGGTGAAATCTCATATCTCGGGAACCGACTGACCGATTTCGACAAAATTTGGAACGTAACATTATTATCATTTTCCTATGTCACTCTGTAAACATGAGCGAAATCAGACCACAACCACGCCTACTTTCCATATAACACAATTTAAAATTCTATTTGATTCTTTCACTTTCCAGTATCTACACAAATAAAGAATTAATTGATATAACAGAATAAAATTTTGCGGTAATAATTGCCTTAAAGTAAGCCACCTTTTGGCCAATAATTTTCTAAATCAAACTAAAACTGTTCAAGCCTCTAGGTACCGAATATGTGAACCCGATGCCAATAGTTGATTTTTTACCGAAAATATCGGTTAATATGTGAGACATGAAATTGAAATTCACACAGAATCCTTTTCTGAACATAGTATTTCATTGTGTCAAAAAGGGGTTGAATCGGGTCAATACTTTCCTGATCCCCCATATACCTAATATAAAGATTTTAGAACTTTTAGGTCACTTTATGTTGGATATATCCGCCAATATTTGAGTCAAGTTTAAATGAAAATTGCAGAACATTATTTATTCATACTAACAGTGTATCTTTGTGCCTAAAATAGATACAATTACAAGATACCTATATAACTATTACCAAGATTTTCGGACATCCACCTGACCTTGCTCCATATGATTGCTGATTGTATGTAAGGTACCTAAATGAAACCGAGGGAACATTTTTTTTGAGTATGTGGCATATTAGTAGTATGTGGGATGAGCAAAAATAATTAAAATCTGGTCGGCACTACCCCCTTGTCAAATATATACAATATAAAATGTTCGGTTGCACCCGAACTTAGTCCTTCCTTAATTTTATTTTAATATATTGCTTTATTATATTTTATCGTGCATTTTTATTCATTTACATTCATAAAATCGCTTTAAATAATTTTGCCCGGTTTTTGAGACCAAATGCGTTATACGCACGATATTTACGTCGGGCAATGGAATCGTGGCATGTGTTCAAAGGTAAACGGCTATCTTTTTTACAAACTGGCCGAAGGAGTACAAACTTGACCTTAACATTGCAGGCGTCAAGATTCCGACTGTCAACAATCCTAAGATTTTAGGTGTAACTTTTGATAGTCTATGCTCCTTTACTCCTCAAACTCCTCATACGGCCGCGATTATCGCCAGGATATAGAGACGCAACAAAATCCTCAAGTCGCTAGCCAGCAGCACATGTGGAAAGGACAAAGAAACGTTGCCAACACCCTCACTGACTCCCTCTCAGTGAATGGCGTATTAGGAGTCAAACTACCGCCCATAGCAGACCAAGAGCTCGAGTGGCCGAAAGAAACGAGAGTGACCCTTGCGCAGCTTTGTTCTGGATATTGTAGCAGGTTAAACACCTACTTATCCAAGATAGACCCCGACTTATCCAATATATATTCTACGTGCAATGAGTCTTCGCATGACACTGATCACCTCTTTTCATGCCCTACTAATGCCACTCATCTCACATCCCTCTATACAATAATACGACATATAAAAGTATAGAGATATATAAGATGTTCAAGGAAAAAGTTTAGGATAATTGCTGATTAATCTTTACTAATATCCGGCATTTGTAAAGCTACGTCGAAACTAACGTAGACCTTCGCTGTTATTTACAATTTGCTAAGACACAATGACTTACTGAAACTCGCACTATCTACTTTACACAGTTGGATTCGCTGCTTTGAACGTTCGCTACACATTGGTTATCGACTGCCGATTAAAAAGTGGCTCAGATAAAAGCATGGTCGTCGATCAACGAAAACAGCTATTCAAGATAGATTTTGGGTTGATTATTGGTAGATATTCCAATGCAAGGTTCTAGCAACACTTATAATGGGAATGTGATTCGATGATTTCTTTTTTAAATTATATATTGCCTGCAATAATAATCTGAGAGAATCAGGAATTAATTCCTTGCTTGGATAAAATACGGGCTAATTCCGGTAAGACTTTAACCACCTCTTTGTATGCCCAGTTAACCCGACTCATATAATACCCCTGCCCTTTGGCCGAACCTACCAAAACAACCCGTTTCGTGGTACCGTTAGAGAACCTCGATGAGTACCTACGAGGTATGTTCAAAAAGTATCGCGAATCGTAACTGACAGTTTTCTTCGATTGCAGGAGCGTGGTGCATCATGAGTTCTTGCCACAGGGAAGAACGGTCAATAAGGAATATTACCTGCAAGTTATGCGCAATTTGCGTGAAGCAATCCGCCAGAAACGCCCGGATTTGTGGAAGAACAAAAATTGGCTTTTGCACCACGATAACGCCCCTGCTCACACACATCGTTGCTTGTGCGCGACTTTTTGGCCAAAAACAACACATTAATGATGCCGCAGCCACCGTATTCCCCAGATCTGGCCGCCTGTGACTTTTTCTTGTTCCTTAAACTGAAGAGGCCCATGAAAGGACGACGTTACGCTTCTCTTGACGAGATAAAGACGACATCGAAGGAGGAGCTGAAGAAGATAAAAAAAATGATTTTATGAAGTGCTTCGAAGATTGGAAAAACCGTTGGCACAAGTGTATAATATCTCATGGGGATTACTTTGAAGAGGACAAAATAGATATTCATGAATAAATAAATAATTTTTGAAAAAACACAAAATTCGCGATACTTTTTGAACACACCTCGTATATATATAAATAACTGGTACAACAACAACAAGCAGTATTCGATATAATATAGCAAAACAAAGTGAAGTGTTCTTAAAAACAATGTAAAAGAGCTATATGTAACTGTCAAAATATTATTGATTTGAGATGTTTATTTACTTCAATTTTGGTTCTTTATGGCAACGAGATGTTCTAGTTAACTGCAAATCCTACAGAGTATAATATAATGTGTTTCTTACGTCGTTATGTTGAGCGATTAGAATGTCAATTTAAAATAACAAGAATGCACACCGGATGCTTAATGTCCAGTTAGGTTTGACCTCTTGTTAGTTGCTGTCTTGCTTTATTCTTGCATTCGAATTTTTTTCATTAATTTTGTGGCGTAAAAAGCGAATTAACAATTTCCTTTACTAAAAAATAATTGTTATATTTGCAGGTGTCTAACTGTTCCACTTATATGTTCATATGTATTTTTTAATAAATATTGCAACATCTCAACTTTTGAAAATCATATGCATCTCACTACGCAATTAGCCGCTTTATTGCAACCACTCATCCTCCGCACCTCAAGGTCGCATGGTTGGAATTCGTGTGCTTAATGACCAAAAATATAATAAATTTGCGGTTATTGGCAATTTAGATTTTTTTAGCGACCTGAATATTTAATTAAATTTTGGAAACTAACGGGTGATTTTTTTGAGGTTAGGATTTTCATGCATTAGTATTTGACAGATCACGTGGGATTTCAGACATGGTGTCAAAGAGAAAGATGCTCAGTATGCTTTGACATTTCATCATGAATAGACTTACTAACGAGCAACGCTTGCAAATCATTGAATTTTATTACCAAAATCAGTGTTCGGTTCGAAATGTGTTTCGCGCGCGTGTTTTGTTCAGCGATGAGGCTCATTTCTGGTTGAATGGCTACGTAAATAAGCAAAATTGCCGCATTTGGGGTGAAGAGCAACCAGAAGCCGTTCAAGAACTGCCCATGCATCCCGAAAAATGCACTGTTTGGTGTGGTTTGTACGCTGGTGGAATCATTGGACCGTATTTTTTCAAAGATGCTGTTGGACGCAACGTTACGGTGAATGGCGATCGCTATCGTTCGATGCTAACAAACTTTTTGTTGCCAAAAATGGAAGAACTGAACTTGGTTGACATGTGGTTTCAACAAGATGGCGCTACATGCCACACAGCTCGCGATTCTATGGCCATTTTGAGGGAAAACTTCGGACAACAATTCATCTCAAGAAATGGACCCGTAAGTTGGCCACCAAGATCATGCGATTTAACGCCTTTAGACTATTTTTTGTGGGGCTACGTCAAGTCTAAAGTCTACAGAAATAAGCCAGCAACTATTCCAGCTTTGGAAGACAACATTTCCGAAGAAATTCGGGCTATTCCGGCCGAAATGCTCGAAAAAGTTGCCCAAAATTGGACTTTCCGAATGGAACACCTAAGACGCAGCCGCGGTCAACATTTAATTGAAATTATCTTCAAAAAGTAAATGTCATGAACCAATCTAACGTTTCAAATAAAGAACCGATGAGATTTTGCAAATTTTATGCGTTTTTTTTTTAAAAAAAGTTATCAAGCTCTTAAAAAATCACCCTTTACTATCATAGTTTATCCATTATCATAGAGAATTGACAAGTTTCTCGAACGGCGCTGAGCATTTGATACTTTCGCAAATATGTATGTTCGAACAAAAATTTAGGCGAAATTGTAAAATATATGTACCAAATATATACTTGCATTATTAACGATTAACAGAAATCAGCATATTTTTTATATAAGTGTTATCGATTCATTGTAAAGATACTTTTTTAAAGAAAAAAACACAGAAACTTCAATTTTTATGGACAATGTTTATATCATTCGAAAGAACATCTTCTGGCATTTAACTTTTGAAGATTATCTCTTTCAAATGTTGGCCGTGGCTCCATCTCAGATGGTCCATATGTTGAGTCCAATTTTCGACGACCCTTTCAAGTATTTCTTCTGGTAACTGCCAAATAACACGCATGATGTTTTGGTCTCAATAATTCCATTGATTGATACGATGTGTGGGAAGTAGCGACGTCTTATTGAAACCAATTGTCGATCAAGAGCTTCAAATTCAGGCAACAAATAGTAGCCCGATAACGGTCGCCATTAATGGTTACGTTCTCACCGGCATCATTTTTTAAAAAATATGCATCGATGATTCCACCGGCCCACAAACCACACTAAACCGTTGTTTTCTTAGATGAAATTGCCGCTCTTGAATATCTGCCGGTTGCTCTTTGTCCCAAATGTGGCAATTTTGCTTGTTTGTGTACCCATTGGCAAGAAATGGGCCTCATCATCGCTAAACAAAATTTGGTTCGAAAACGTCAGTACTTCTTGGAACTTTTCAAGAGCCCATGGAGCGAAGCGATGTCGCTTGGGAATGTCTAGCGGTTTCAATTCTTGCACAAGCTTTTTTTTGTACCCTTTTAATTTGCAGCGAACGGCGCCGAATCGACTCTCCACGTTCTTCGTGCACACTCTCAGCCACGGCTGGTATATTTTCTTCATTACGTGGGCTATTCGGTCGAAAATTATCCAGTAATGAATGCTAGGACTCAAGATGGGTGATCCATTGCGAATAGTGCGTGAAACAGATTCTTTACAGAACGTTAATTTTTCTAATAACGATGTAACGATTGTGTGTATTCAGTCTTTCCACGGTGAAATGCCAAACAATACTGAACAAAAATAATATTATATGAAAACTTGACACGGCTCTTGAGTGATCTGTCTTAAAAAGGCTATTCGAAAAAGTCCCTCTACTTGGATCACCCATTGCATGGTGCTCAAAAAACTGGAAGGATGGAAATTCAAGAATTGGTGGTACAATTTGCCTTATAGTTCAAAATAAAGCTAAGTGTCGGCGGTATTATTTGTTTTTTACCGTTTTTCAATCAAGCTCTCTTTCAAGGTTTGACGAAAAGAAAAATCTGTTGAGAGATCTGCTGTACTCCGAGTAAGTAAGTTGAGTAAGAAACTATTTTGTCGATGACAATATGCCCATGTGGGCTTGTGAAAACTTTTAGGAGATCGACTTCTAGTATCTCTAGATCTTCCAAAATGTTTTGTGTTCATCAGACCTTCAAAGAAAGCTCGGTGTTAGCAATGCATCTGCTTTTAAATGTACGAACTTTTGAATTGAAAAAATCGCACTGGGGCAGATTTATAAGAAATTTAATGTTCTACAACAATTTAAATGCACGTGGACACCTATATATTTTTCCTTCAGGGATATTTTTTTTGCATGTTGGTTTAATTTTAAGCCAAGAATTCAAAGGATTTGCTTCGACTTACCTTAGTGTTTAGTTAGAAGATTAGAAATAATATTTTGGCATTTAAGAAAGATTTAAATAAGAGGAAGTGGTATAGGAAACTCTTCGCTCTCAGCAAGAGCCACCTTTCATTGTTTATAGGAGCTTAAACTGGACACTGTCCGATCGCGCTTAATGCAGTAAGATTAATAGAATATAATGCAGCTAACATCCTGTATGGAAGTAGTTGAAATATAATCTTCTCAACACTCCTCCTCGAATATCTTGGTTTTGCCAGATCAGACAAAAACACATTGATTATCATACTTTTAGCATCCAAGGGAAAAAGCGGAAATAAAATAAAACACCTCAGTTGAATTGTGATAGGTTCAGCACGTTTTTGCCACTAGCTGAGATCTAACTATATGAGTAAAAAGTACAGTACATGACAGCCTAAATGTGGGTTTCTGCCATGCTCGGCCATCTTACCTAAACTAACTTAACCTGCAAATTTTAAAAATAAACATATTCGAAATTGCTAACAGAATTATAAGACAAACCTCTTCTTAAACAAAAGATCAAATGAGTAAAATCCAAAATTGGCTATGTGCACTGTCATATCAAATTAACTGTAAAAACCACAAAAGCGTGAAAATTTTTGTACATATTTTCAAACAATTCTTTAATCAGATAAACAAATACAATAAGATAATTTCGAAAAATTGCATTGCACATAGCTCCGCCCATTTTTGCTTGAAATTTTTATCTTACATCGCTCAGGTAGTCACACCGCCGATTCAAAACAAAAGAGAATGTGCACCGGATGCTTAATATCTCAATATACCGCTACAGGTGCACTGCTTACCTCTCGCTGGAAAAAAATTGATTTGATTAACTTTGTGAAATCACCAATAATCGAGTCATACAATTGATTAACTATTACAACATCATAATTCTTGATAATAACCAGCCCCTCACTGCAATCACGCGGTTCGCTGTAACCGCACGTCCTCCTCGCCGTTAAGGTCGCGTGCTTGAGATTCGTGTGGCAGTAGCATCCATTGGCAAGCTTCTGCAACTGGTTTTTGCTCCGTAGAAACAAAAAAATAAATAAAAAAGTTATTTGAATGTAGTTTGACGAAAGATAACAAAATGAATGGACTCAAATTGAGGTGTGTGAGCATACTTATTTAATAACATAATGAGCGTGTCGGCGAGTTGTTTTGCATTGCACCTGTCATTACTGAATTTTCGGTAGACAAATGGTCACAGATGTGAAGCATCATTTTCACGGGTTAGCATACGTTTGTGTAAATTTGTCTAAGAAAACTTGTGACTGAATATCTTTTAGTGCACACAAATATTTGTTTTGCATTGGCGCAATTGTAGTAGTGAAAATGCATTTTGTTCTACGAGTACGTACATGTATGTACAGTGGCAAGCAAAACAATTGCATTTTAAGTTAAAAATATATTTGACTAGCTCACTGTATATTGTATTAAATGAGCTTAGGGACAAGAAAAAATGGTGGTTGATCAATGGTATTCATTGCGGTTTTGGCTTTAAAATCCGTCACAATCGTGGCTCGATGCGATGGTGGAGTATCATCGTATAAAATCCATAAATTGTTCTTCCGCAATTCCGGCCATTTTCGACAAAAAGTCTCAATATGGCCAAATAGAACTCTTTATTGACGGTCTGTCCCTCCGGAACAAATTCATGATGCACCAAACCACGAATGAGCACAATGAGCATCATGTTGATTTTTGAGCGGTGGTTATTTGTTGGTTTCGGCTCCATGTTTTCCCTCTATTCCGACTATTGTTAACTTGTTTGTTTGTTTCAAACTCATAAGCTCATCATGTCCAAAGATACATGTTTACGTTACTCTTTTAGAAAAAAATTCAGCTTTAGTGGGACAAGTCGAGCAAGAACGCCTTTCATACCCAAGATATCTACCAAAATTATTTGAACTAACTTACGAGAGAGGTCTTGCTCTCTTACCATCTCTCTAATACTTGCCTGAAGATTTTCAAGCACCATATCCTTCTATTTTTGATACTTTCATCAGTTGAAGCGGTCAAAGGTCGTCAAGAACGAGTATCTTCAACGATTTCTCGACCGTCTTTGACCTCCCGTAGGCTTGTGTATTTGATAAAACTGATAAAGCATGGAGTCATGTGTAGAAGTTCACGCAAGTGAGGAAAGTTCTCTGATCGCCATTCACTTGGGAGTGGCCAGAAACGATTCTTTTACATATGACTCAAGCAGCTCACGACTTCCGGTCTTTGACCAAGTATCCTCTGGGTAGCCTAAGAACATCCGTTTGAAGGCGAGCTAAAGTGAGAAGGCGAAATATCCCCTACTTAGGGTTGTGCGCTGGGTTTGGGATCCGCCACGTAAAAAAACACCCCCAAGGAAAAAGCAAACACAGCCTCGGATGAGAGACCCCCCTTTTGATGACGACCATGGCAAACGAAATAAGGACTATGATTTGAGGGCATGCACCTGGAATGTCCGGTCCCTTAATTGGGAAGGTGCCGCTGCCTAGCTGGTAGATGTCCTCGTAAAGATAAAGGCTGACATCACCGCCGTCCAAGAAATGCGATGGACGGGACAAGGACAGAGACGAGTAGGTCCTTGTGACATTTACTACAGTGGCCATATAAAGGAGCGCAAGTTTGGTGTTGGATTCGTGGTGGGAGAGAGACTCCGTCGCCGAGTACTATCATTCACTCCGGAGAATGAACGTCTAGCCACAATCCGCATCAAAGCGAGGTTCTTCAACATATCGCTTATTTGCGCCCACGCCCCGATGGAAGAGAAGGACGATGTGACCAAAGATGCTTTTTATGAGTGCTTGGAGCGCAATTATGAGAGATGCCCCGCCACGATGTCAAAATTGTGCTTGGCGACTTCAACGCCAGGGTGGGCAAAGAAGGTATCTTTGGCACCACGGTCGGTAAATTCAGCCTCCACGAGGAAACATCCCCAAATGGGTTGAGGCTGATCGACTTCGCCGGGGCCCGAAATATGGTTATCTGTAGTACTAGATTCCAGCATAAGAAGATACATCAGGCTATCTGGCTGTCTCCGGATCGAAAAACCACCAACCAGATCGATCATGTTGTGATAGACGGAAGACACGTCTCCAGTGTTTTAGATGTGCGTGCGCTCCGAGGTCCTAACATCGACTCGGACCACTATCTTGTTGCAGCCAAGATTCGCACCCGCCTCTGTGCAGCAAAAAACGCACGCCAACAAACACAAAAAAGGTTCGACGTCGAGAAGCTGCAATCACAACAGACAGCCGAACGATTTTCTACTCGGCTTGCACTCCTGCTCTCTGAGAGCACTCGTCAACAACTCGTTATAAGGGAACTGTGGGACGGCATTTCAAACTCCTTACGTACAGCTGCAACCGAAACCATTGGTTTTTGAAGAGGGAAGCGAGACGCATTTGCAGACAGAAGAAGAAAGAGGCCGAAATGCGTGAGTACGAACAGCTTGATAAGCTGGCCGACAGGGGTAATGCTCGAAAATTCTACGAAAAAATGCGGCGACTTACAGAAGGTTTCAAGACCGGAGCATACTCCTGTAGAACCCCCAAAGGTGATCTAGCCACCGATGCCCAGAGCATACTTAGATTATGGAGGGAACACTTCTCCAGCTTGCTGAATGGCAGTGAACACATAGCACCAGGAGAAGGCGAACCCGATTCCCCAATCGATGACGATGGAGCAGACGTTCCATTGCCCGGCCATGACGAAGTTCGAATAGCAGTTGCCCGCCTGAAGAACAACAAAGCGGCAGGGGCCGACGGATTGCCGGCCGAGCTATTCAAACACGGCGGCGAAGAACTGATAAGGAGCATGCATCAGCTTCTTTGTAAAATATGGTTGGTCGAAGGCATGCCCAACGATTGGAATTTAAGTGTGCTATGCCCAATCCATAAAAAAGGAGACCCCACAATCTGCGCCAACTACCGTGGGATTAGCCTCCTCAACATCGCATATAAGGTTCTGTCGAGCGTATTGTGTGAAAGATTAAAGCCCACTGTCAACAAGCTGATTGGACCTTATCAGTGTGGCTTCAGACCTGGTAAATCAACAACCGACCAGATATTCACCATGCGCCAAATCTTGGAAAAGGCCCGTGAAAGGAGAATCGACACTCACCACCTATTCGTCGATTTCAAAGCTGCTTTCGACAGCACGAAAAGGAGCTGCCTTTATGCCGCGATGTCTGAATTTGGTATCCCCGCAAAACTAATACGGCTGTGTAAACTGACGTTGAGCAACACGAAAAGCTCCGTCAGGATCGGGAAGGACCTCTCCGAGCCGTTCGATACCAAACGAGGTTTCAGACAAGGCGACTCCCTATCGTGCGACTTTTTCAATCTGCTGCTGGAGAAAATTATTAGAGCTGCAGAACTGAATCGAGCAGGTACAATCTTTTATAAGAGTGTACAGCTGCTGGCGTATGCCGATGATATTGATATCATCGGTCTCAAAACCCGCGCCGTTAGTTCTGCTTTCTCCAGACTGAACAAGGAAGCAACGCAAATGGGTCTGGCAGTGAACG
Source organism: Bactrocera dorsalis (assembly GCF_023373825.1). Lineage (NCBI taxonomy): Eukaryota > Metazoa > Arthropoda > Insecta > Diptera > Tephritidae > Bactrocera > Bactrocera dorsalis. Next base: position 41,239,053 of record NC_064304.1, on the reverse strand, counting down.
AGGGCAAAACGAAATATCTCCTGTCATCAAACAAACAGTCGTCGCACTCGCGACTTGGCACTCACATCACTGTTGACAGTCGTAACTTTGAAGTTGTAGATAATTTCGTCTATTTAGGAACCAGCATTTCCACCACCAACAATGTCAGCCTAGAAATCCAACGCAGGATTACTCTTGCCAACAGGTGCTACTTCGGACTGAGTAGGCAATTGAAAAGTAAAGTCCTCTCTCGACGAACAAAAACCAAACTCTATAAGTTGCTCATAATTCCCGTCCTGCTATATGGTGCAGAGGCTTGGACGATGACAACAACCGATGAGTCGACGTTGCGAGTTTTCGAGAGAAAAGTTCTGCGAAAGATTTATGGTCCTTTGCGCGTTGGCCACGGCGAATACCCCATCCGATGGAACGATGAGCTGTACGAGATATACGATGACATCGACAGTAGTTCAGCGAATTAAAAGACAGCGGCTACGCTGGCTAGGTCATGTTGTCCGGATGGATGAAAACACTCCAGCTCTGAAAGTATTCGACGCAGTACCCGCCGGGGGAAGCAGAGGAAGAGGAAGACCTCCACTCCGGTGGAAGGACCAAGTGGAGAAGGACCTGGCCTCGCTTGGAATATCCAATTGGCGCCACGTAGCGAAGAGAAGAAACGATTGGCGCGCTGTTGTTGACTCGGCTATAATCGCGTAAGCGGTGTCTACGCCAGTGAAGAAGAAGAAGAAGATAAAGCAATAGTATTTCTTACTGTGTATATGTATATCATTATCAATCTGTGCTATAGTTTATTATATAATGATATTGACGGCTACAATAAAGTTAATATTTTATGTAGGGATACGTTCGATATTACCATCGTCACACTATTTAAATAGGCAGTGAGCTAACCCTAACATCTCTGCACTCTTTCACGAATATTGAATATGTAAATGCTGCTTAGCTGCACTTTTATTGCTTTCCACTGTATGTGTAAAACCACCTTGCAGTTTGCAATGATGCATATCTGCAATGGTGCATTCAGTGACAGATGCGTTGGAGAACCTTCATGCTAACCTCATCTCATTGCAATGCTTCAGTCGATGGTTTGATCTTTAACGTAATACAGTGCAAAATGGTGTCCGCAAAGTTGGTGAGTGCACTAGAAGAAGCTTTGTGATGAATAACAGAAAGGATGCGAAATATATTAAAATTAGTTGAGAATTATTAAAAATGCTTGGTACTAATATAATAATAGTAATTGTAACTCAAACACTAATGTGGAAAATATGACTGAATAATTTTTTAAAATGAAAAATGTGAAATAAATATAATAATCATGAAAAGTTATCGCACATGATTCGAAAGTACTATGTGGAAATGGTGGCGCAAATTTTACGGGTGTAAAAAAAATATATACATGTATATATGTATAATATAATGTGACATGAGAATTTTGTGACAACTTTTACAAATGAGCTTATTGAATTTTTATAAAAAATGTGTTATCTGTAAACTAGATTAAAGTGTATTTCAAATTAAATAGAAAATTATGAAGTGCTAAAGTGTGGTTAAATAAAAATGTTCGTATTTTTAAAATATTGTTTCTTGAATGACAGTTAGTGCCTCTAACTTAAGCAACCTTTTTCATTGACTGCGTTCCAAAAAAAGCAAATAGATGATACACTGATGGAACCTATAAGATTTTTGATTAAAATCGTTCCTGGAAATCTGGAAAGTTTTCATACAACTAGTATTAATTTCAAAAAATAAACATGTTAGGTCGTAAACTTATCTCGAAAATTTTATTGGAACAAAGTCAACTTTCGAAACTAGTTGTGTGATAGGATACACTTATTTAATAATTTCTGTTGTATGAATTGAAGGCCTAAGGGATATACCCATCATTTAGAATGCTAATTAAATCAAACAAATTACATTTTGAACAGGGCGTATGAATAATTTTTCGCCACCATAACTTATTATCTTATCAGCGGATTTTATAAGCTATGCTTAAATGTCTGTGAAAATATTTTCCTGACATTAAAAAAAGAGTTACTGGCTATGCATATAACAGACTGTAGATCTATTTCTCCAGCGGTCAGGGTGTAGAATTTGCTCCCGATTAGGTATGCCTATCGTAAGAGGCGACTAACATCTAATATGTACTATGTCCGTTATTTGGCTTGCCTCAAAATTTCAGCATAGGCTTGTTAGAAATATTGCTGTAATACTAAGCTTGAACGGATATTATAGACTTTGAATTAGATTCCTTAGTTAAGGTTTATCTGGTAGGCCAATAAGCCACGCATAGACCAATTTGGTCCTTTGTAATACCAGATGGAGTTTACTTGCTAAGTCCAACAGGAGTAGTCATTGTTTAGGATGCCTGCGCTTGACGTCAAATTTAGCAGACTCTGCGTCCTCAGTGTATCATACTGTGGAGACACCATATGCTCATAGCGTAGTCAAAGCCAATTCGGGACTAGTCCATTGTTTCCCTAGTTCCCTGCTCTAGACATTTCTCGACAGTTTTCTCGATCTGCCAGCTTCAACCTGGTGGCGTGTGTCGCCACCAGACAGTGACCAGTTGACCGGAGATTCCTTCTAATGAATATTTGGAGTTTGAACGACAAATGTCACCAGTCATTGAGTTTGATGCGTGCTCAACTGGTAGTAGCAAAAGCTACAAGTTCGACCGGAGACTTAAATTTGGTACCTCGGGAAGCAGTTAGCCCGTGGAGTTCCCTCCAATCTGCGTATTAGGTTTGGCCCTTTCGGAAGATTCGTGGTGGATGTGGTTTAAACTTAAAGGCAGGTAAAATTGAAAACTTGTTTCAGTGTGGAGTCACACAGCGGCCGGGAGCCAGACCCATAGTACGACAGACATTTTAGGTCGCCCTCAAACCCGACCAAGGTGGAAAAGGTGTCCCTTCCACCTACCCAATTGTAACCGAATAATACTAGCAAAAAGCATATATCAACGCACTGTTTTTAGCTATGGGTTTTTAAGCAAATTGGAGTAAGGACGGTTTTATCAATATATCCCACTTTGTATTCAAGTTAGATCAATCTGTAAATCAATTTAATCATTTATATTTCGATTGACATAAATTATGTTAGGTTAAGCTCAGTAGGTAGGTATTTTTTAGCTAATCATAGAGTAACAAAGAATAGTTTTGAAATTCAATGAAATTTTAAAAGTACTTAAAATAATACTCGAGATCACATTTTACACGGATTGGTTCGTCAAATTCGACAAATACGGCAAACTTGGGGAGTATAGTGGCTGAGAGACAACTCTCGTTTCGTATTTGGGTAAAAAGTTAGTCGTGACCATGATAGAATATACATTTTCTGCGAGTCTAGCAATGATACGCTTCTTACCCAAATCTTTAACTACAATATGTTGAATCTGTACACAAGGGATGTTGAGAAATTCTGCTACCTCTTTGAAGTCAACATGACAATTTGCAAACATTTTACCCTTAACTTTTTCGATGTTACCGTCATTAACAGAGCAGTTCACTTCTGCGGACTGGCATGAGGTAAGCTTTCGACGACTACAGAACCTTCACTGAATGCTTAGTGGCACTCAAATACTTGTGTTTGTGACAAAGTAGACTCTCCAAAATACTTCTGCGAAATGTTCAATGTTTCTGTTAACGTGATTCCATTGGAAGACTTACATATATACCACACAAAAAAGTTATACCGCCCAATACATTTTTGTGGTTTTGTCATACTAATTTTCAACAAAAAAATATATTTTTAAAAATCTAACTTTTACTTTAAATTAAACTTTTTATAACAGTTCTTCGTTGCCGCAATTATCGTCACATCACTGCTCACCGCAAATGCCGGATTGTTGGACTATGTTTACCCCGCAATTATGACCGCGTTCTACAGTCAAGTGCCGACTAAGGAGGGCTATCGATTCAAGTAATTGACAAAAAAGTGCCTGACTCTTTTAAAACATTAATTAACACTTGTGATCCACCCAGGCAAGAGGACCCAAATGGCAGTTCACGTGAGGAAATTGGCATTATTATGAATCCAGATACGCCGGATGAGGAATTGGTGATAATGGGCATGTACAAGGTGTATGACGAGAAAACCGATACCGAGACGATAACAATGTATACAGCCGATAAAAATGGTTATCAACCGCGTTTTAAATTGAAGAATCGTAAACTAAGTTCCAAGCTCTTAATGACGTCTACTGGTTAAGCGAATAAATATAATCGTTATTGCATGGTAGTAAATGCTAATATGATTACAAATACAACAACTAAGTTTTCAAAAGGGAATATATATTTATTAGGACTACAAATGTAAATAAAAAAGTATTAAATAATTTTAATTAAAGCAACACACAATTTACTGAGTTGTTTCGGCTCAGATTATTATCGTCATCATATTTTAATCTATTGTTATCCTTTGTTCTTTGTCTTGGCATCACTATAAATCCAGGCTTTACGCCGCTATTCTCAAATTCTTTATGTAAGCTTTATTCATCGGTTATTCAAGATCACCAGAATATCATGATCTCGGTCTTTTCCTGGCTTAATATTAATTGGGTTTTATGTGTGCCTCACAATGCCAATTCTGGTTGAATGGCTCAGTCAACTTATTCGCTGCTTCCTGATATAATTCTGTGTAATTCAAGCAATTTTATATACAGAAGGTGCGTAACAAAGTAAACAGGACTTACAAAAAAAATGGTATTTTTCGGCAAAATCAATTTATTTTATTCAAAATAGTCTCCTTCTGTTTCAATACAGTTTTTTGCATGGTCCAAAGGCATGTCGAACGAGTATTTTAGCTGGTTGGCCGGTATGGCCACCAGTATGCCGGTACAAGCCTTTTGAATGGCCTCTACGGCTGCATAACGCTTTCCTTTCATGGGCAAATGCATTTTTCCGAAAAGGAAGAAGTCGCACGGTGCCATATCAGGTGAATACGGGGAGTGGTTAATGGTTAAAATGTGATTTGTGGTCAAATAAACCTCTTTAATGATGTCCTTCGAACGTTGGATTCTGAACAATTTTTGGTCGTCAGTCAATTTGTGCGGAACAAACCATGCACACACCTTTCCTAAGCCCAAATGTTCGATCAAAATGCGACAAATCGTTGTTTTTTTTGGAGATGTTCAATTCCATTTCCATGAGTTTCAATGATGATTTCGACTTATTTTTGATGAATTTACGCACAGTTTTGATGGAATTTCGGTGATCCGGATCCGGATTTTGATTAGCCCACATGTTGATTGTCGTTTATGTCCCCACGATCTCTTTGAAAACGTTGAAACCACTCGTGCACTCTGCTACTTGATATGCAATCATCGCCATAAACTTGTTTCATCAATTGAAACGTTTCGAGAAAAGTTTTACCAATTTTAAAACAAAATTTAATGTTGGCTCTTTGTTCGAAGCTCATTTTCGCAGCGATAACACAAACATACTGACACCTAAAACGCAATAACTTCATTTCCAATTAATGAAATTTTTTGAAATTCTCACTGGACAATCGATAGATAGCAGATTCTAACGCACCAGTCGACATATAGATGGCGCCACCAGGGGCGCTAGATTCCAAAAGTCCTGTTTACTTTGGAATGTAACATGTATAAATATGATTCGATTCAAGTCGGTACGGGTTCTTGTACTCCAAATAAGGTAAAAATTTATTTCGGATTGTTTAGAGGCAAATGAACAAAATTTATACCTATGCGATAGAAATTTAAAACTTTGAAAAATAAGGAACACCCCAACATACACTCATACACTGATCGACATAAGCTTTATTAGAGAAAGGGAAATCATTATATGAAGTACATATGTATATGTATGGGTGTTGGTTAGTATCGATCCGATTTTCTCTATTTTGCCAACAGCATATGTTATTAACATGCCGCATACTAAAAAAATGTTCCATGAGCGGTATAATGTCACCCGAAAATCTTTACATTAGGTATGTGGGCGTTAAGGTAAAGATTCTCCCATTTAAACACATTTTTAACAAACAGACATACTATAATCAAAAACTAATTCTCTTTAATTTTCAATTGTATATCACATACATTGGCCGTTATTTACGTTAAAAAGTCAACTATAGATACTGGAATCCACATATTCGATATCTAGGGGCATGAACAGTTTTTGGACAAATTTTAGTCATAAGTCCGTGCTAAGTCTCATCTTAATATATTAATTTGATTCTTGTAGCTTAAGTGCTTTAAGAGATATGTACATAAACCCAATAAGTCCCGCACAAGCCCACTTTTTCAAAATTATTTGTCCACAGGTACCCCTTGCTTTTGCGTTCCCTTATGCCAAATTAGAGGTTTATATCTTTACTTAGTGCTTAGCTATATCACTTTATTGGCCTTCTGTTAATAGTGCTTTGGGGGGTGGTAGTGGACCAATTACGGTCAACTACTAACTTGTCCTTAATTTTTTGCTATGGAATAAGTCTACTAAGTGTGATCACGATATCTAAATTTTTACCCAATTTTACTCATGGATGAACAGAAAGACATTCACTTGGATTTCAACTTTACTTTGCCGAGTGTTGGAGAGAAGTGAACTATACCAGTTGTTCAAGCAAACTGGCAGCGCTGACGATGTCCGTGTTATGTTTTATGTATTATCCTCTGACACAAGCTGGTGAAAATCTCTTTGCGAAAAAAATATGTATCTTAATTTTTGAGGGAACCATTCAAAATTGGTATAACTTTGTTGTTGCTTTTACATGTTAAATTTTTGACAAGAGGGCACAAGGATAGCGAGCAGAAAAATGGCGAATCGAAGACATCTAGTATAAATATATGTGTGCCGTTAATAGAAAGAATAAATATAAAATAAAAATATCTACCACATATTTAATGAATTTTCATTTTTATTCCAAAAAAACCTTTGGGGACTGTCACATAACTAATAATTTGCTTAATAAATATTTTTAATATTTATGTTTAATTGAATGCGCTTGTACAGGTAAATAAATTATAATATGTATTTGTATATTCCAACGAACTAGTTGGTTGTTTAGAAGGCCATTTCTGTCGTCTTCGCGATCTTGACTTTTGTCGACATGTTGGTGGCTTGAAATGTGGCTAAACCAGAAAACGTATTAGGCAATAAATATTATTCATTCATAAAAAGACAAAAAAGATTTATTTTTAATAGATGCGTGCATATGTGATTTATACAAATGTTTAAAGCCGTTTGGCTTGGATCATTGCGTTTTTTGAGAAATTATGTGAAAGCAAATAAGCTAAGACTATCACTTTTTAAAGAATTTGAAGTATATAGCTTTTTCCGAATATTTGGCGAGTTTTATTTAATTCTTTGTTTATTTTCTACTTTTAAAACGTTTTCTAATGGGATCGTGGATGGCGTACATACCAAGCATACTTTACTTTTTTAAGTAGATACATTTTTTGGTTTATTCTTTATTCGGCGACATTTCTTATTCGATATTCGGAGTTGATTGCTTTTACATTCCTCTATCTAAAAAACGCTGCACAGGTGTGTACGCTCTTTGCAATTTGCTCTTTGAATATCTGTACGGGAGATGTATGTCAGTCTTATCGGTGAAGAAATTGTTTCTACACAACTTCTTGAATTAATTATATTTAATTTATTTATGACAAAATGACAGATATATTCTGATTACGCCATTCAGAGAATGAGAAAGTGGTTGTTTGATATATACTTGTATTTTTGAATAAAGAGTTTGGGTTTCTTGGAATTCATAGACATAATCTTTCAAGAAAATATAGAAATTATTAAGTAACCGGTGGACTAAGTAGTATTTAGCATTTTAATTATTGTAATTGAAAGTATTAGAATCAGTTGTATTGTGAAGAATAAATCAATGACTAAGCTGAATTATGGCTTTGTTGTAACTGTTATTTCAAAACCCCACAATAAACGTTAACTTTGATTTTTTCGAAGAGTAAGGGACAAGATGAAATATCTTCTGTCATCAAACAGTCGTCGCACTTGCGACTTGGCTCTCACCTAACTCTTGACAGTCATAACTTTGAAGTCGTAGATAATTTTGTCTATCTTACAACCAATATTAACAACAAAAACTAAGTCAGCCTCGAAATCTAACGCAGAATAACTCTTGGCAATAGGTGCTACCTCGGACTGAGTAGGCATTTGACGAACAAAGACCATTTTCCACAAGTTACTCATCATGCCCGTCCTGTTATACGGTGCAGAGGCATGGACGATGACAACATCTGATGAGTCGGCGTTACAAGTTTTCTAGAGAAAGGTTCTGCGTGTGGAATATTCATGGTCCTTTGCGCATTGTCAACGGTGAAAGCCGCAGTCGATGAAATAGTTCAGCGAATTAAGAGACAACGACTACGATGGCTGGGTGATGTTGTCCGTATGGATGAAAACACTCCAGTTCACACATAACACACCAGGTGGAGGAGGACCTACCTGTACTTTGAATTTCCAACTGGCGCCAGACAGCGAAAAGGAGGAAAGACCGGCGCCTTGTTATAAACCCGGTTATAACTACATAAGCGGTGTCTACAACAATAAATAAGAAGAAGAATTTCAGGATAAGACGAGTGCGATGTACAGAGAGAGTATCAATACTTCATAGGTATGCGCAGCATGAGTGTTACATGACAGTTGAACAGCAAGTGCAATTAGAAACGTGATTAATTGAAGTTTTGTGATAGCACGTGTCTATTTATACCATAGTGTCTCCAAGCTTGCACAATTTAAAATAACTAATCATCGAAAAAATCAAGAACGGAGTATATTAGTTGATTATTTATTACAGCATCACAAGATGATTTTCAAATCTGCGTATCACTGCAGTAGGACGGTTGGACCCGCCTGTTTACCTCGATGTGACGTACATATTTGCTTTGTACATATGTATATTTACACTGGTGTGTAGTAAAAATGCAACTTAGGTTCCGAATAAGTTTATGTTAAGTTGTTATTTCTTTGCGTGCTATGCTTAAGTTTGCTTCAACAGGCATATTATTGAGCCGAATTTATTACAATGACATATGTCAGCTTGCTCTTTTTAATCTCTATTTAATTAGTTTACTTTATATGACTTACACCATTCGTTGTTCGATGCGTCACATTTTAAAGTTTTTGATTTGACAATTGAAAGAAATTTTATGCCTTACAAAAAAGTGCATTTTTATGACTTGTCACTGTATGAGTGTATCCACTTACAAATTACAATGATGCATATCTGAAGTCATGGACTCAGTGGCAGATGATTTGGAAACCTTCGTGTTAACTCCTCTTATTACAGTGCTTCAGTCGTTTATTTGATCTTTAACGTAATACAGTGCAAAATGGTGTCCGTAAAGTTGGTAAGTGATCCAGAAGAATCTTGGCGATCAGTCACAAAAAGGATGTAACATATAAAGGAGCTCAGAATTATACTATTAATGGTGAAAGGAAAACATTGTAATACATTAAAAAGATAATTTCAATTAAAAGGATAATTTAAATTACATTTCGATATTGGGTGAATATGGTTTATAGAGAAGTAATTACTGCAGGAGCACTCAATAAAGAGAAAGTATTGTTTGAGTCAAAGTCATATTAATTTACAAGTGATAACGAAAGTGATTCTGTTAAAAGTTGACAACTCTTTCGAATACTTTGTCAAATAATTAAACTTTTAGTTTTAAGCGTACTTCTCCGTCTTCTTTATGAGCGCAGACACCGCGTTACGCGATGATAGACGAATTTACAACAGCACGGTCGCTAGAAGTCTTCCTTTTTACTGTTCGGCGACAATTGGAGATTCGAGATGAAGGTACATCCTTCTCCACCAGATGTTTCAGGTGTTGAGGCCATCCTCTGCGTCTACTGTTTATTTGATGACGGCAGATATTTCGTCTTGCCCTCGTTCACTACCAAATCAATCCGAAATTCTCCAACCTGGAGAAAGCGTACGCCAGCAGTTTTACACTCTTGCAGACTTTACCTTCTCTATTTGGCTCTGCAACTGGAATTACTTTCTCCAGGAGTAGATTCAAGATGAGGAACGATAGGGAGTCGCCTTATCTGGAACCTCACTTGCTATCGAACGGCTCGGAGAGACCCTTCCTGATCCTGACGGTGCTTTTCGTATTGCTCAACGTCAGAGTTTGCAGGGCTAAAGCCACAATGATAAAGTATCATAAGTTTGTTGACGGTGGACTTTAATCTTGCTCACAGTAAAAGCGATAGAATCTTATATTCCACATTGAGGAAGCTTATCCCACGGTAGCTGGCGCTCCGGTCTTAAAACTTCTGTTAGACGAAGCATATTTTTGTAGAATTTCGAGCATTACCTCTGTTGGCCAGCTTGTCAAGCTCTTCATACTCACACATTTCTGCCTACCCCTTTTTTGTCTACAAATGCATCTCGCTTCCCTCTTCAACTCACGGTATCTAGTCCCTACCGCACGTGTTGTGGTAGATTGTAACGATGCCAGGGATGCAGTCTGTTTTCTCTCCACTACGACACGACACTCCTCATCCTACCAGTTGTTCTTTTGTCCTTTCGTAAGGAGCTTGAAATGCCGTTCCACAGTTCCTTTCTGAGCGTACTGCCTTTCATATTATTAGATCGAAAGGCCTAATCTAGAGCCTTTTCGTTTTCTAATTGAATTACGTAACAATATACATAGCTGTAGATAAACCATTTCAGATTAGTTTTTTCAATAATACACATTTTGGTTCAGCTTTCTGAATATCTTCACTTGTAGATAGATTTGACAAAACTGACTAATTCTCAAATAGATTTGTAGCAACTAATTATTCCTTCCAAAGCTAATTCTCTATACTTAATTAGTAAAACTATATAAAATATTCCTTGGGGTACTTCCTACAGCAAATTGTTTGGATCACGCAATTTCTTCTAATATTGCTTTCCAAGACATTCGCATTTCACCCGAGCTTTGTATGGATGGTTTCAATTTATATTCTATCAGCTTAACACACTCCCTAATTTTTAGTAACCTTTTAGACCCGATAATCAATACATAAATATATTGTTGCTGCTCCTTACCCCGAATTATCAATCAGTTTAGGCAGGAAAATTGTTCAACCTCGAGGCGCATAACACAAAATCTCATTGTATATATATTTATGATCTTTCGCAATAAGAATTTTTAAACAAATCAACTTTTATAACTCCATTGTCATAATACAGTTTTTGACAGCATCAATTCTTCTCATCTCTTTGCTCTCCGCAAATACACAAATGTTGGATTATATTTATCCTGGATTCATGACCATGTACTACAGTCAGGTGCCTACAAAGGAGGGCTATCGTTCCAAGTAACTGGCATACAAGTCTATAACTATTTTAACACATTTATTAACACTTTTGATCTACCTAGACAGGAGGAGCCGAATGGCAGTATACGCGAGGAGATTGGCGTTATTATGAATCCCGGTACGGCGAATGAAGAATTGGTGATAATGGGCATGTACAGGGCCTATGACGAGAAGAGCGATACTGAGACAATGACGATATATACAGCCGATAAAAATGGCTATAAATCGCGTTATAAGGTGATGAAACGTGGTTTGAGTGCCAAGCTCTTAATGTCATTGGCCAAGGGCAGTAAATAGTGAAAAGTGGTATAAATATTTTTCCACATTCAATAAAGAAATTTATGTGGAAGCCTCCACAATGGAAATAATTAATATAAATCTATATTAATTATAAATATAAATTATATAGATTTATATTAATTATAAACTAATCGAACAAATTTTGAATGAAAGTATTAGACTTAATGTGTATAAAGTAGAAAATACAATAAATATAATCTAAATAAAATGTTGCTTAAAGAATTTTTTCAAAGTTTTATGACCACTCAGCTTCAAATGGAGATGTATCAGTTTTGTCAAATCAATTTTTCTAGTTGTTTTTTTCTTAAATACCTTTTTTATGTGCTCTCACAACTTATTAACGCGTAATCCAAGTATAGGTATGTTTTTAATAGCCATTTTTTGTCAGATCTTGCGTGAGTAGTGAGAAAAGACTTTTTCCTTTGGGGATGGAAACGGAAATAGTTGTGGCGTGCACGCTGATATTATTAACCACATATCATTTAAAGAATGATTTGGAATACTTTTCGAAAACGCGCATCATGTGCAAACTGAGTTTTATTCATTGGTGTCAGTGTTATAGACTTAATTTTTTAATAAGAAATTCAAATTTCAAAACTCTACTTAGGATAGCATAACATTTGGAAAAATGAATAATCTTCATGAACCACAAATATTATTACAGAGTTAAACTTGTTGACCAACTTCCTTCCAGAGAGCTCAGCTTCAATTACTAATAACAATGCACTACTCTATATAAATCTCCCCGCAAATTGAGAGCGCATAAGTGTTCCAAAAATTAGAGCTGGGGGGTGTTTGGTAACTGAGAGAGAGTTCCCCCCCACCCAAAAGTAAAAAGTTATACATTATTTCCAGTGAGCCACAAATATTAAAAAAATCAAAATCAAAATCAGATTCATCTTATTTTCAATAAAGTTTCTAATATTTATTTCTTGCCAACAGACCGACATGCAAAAAATTCTTACACAGGACAAAAATACATATATATGTACATACATATTTGGCACATTTGTCTGTATGTTTACGAAAACAAACCATGATACCATGTTTTTCCGATAAATTGAACAGCATCATTTCGGAATCCGTTCAAATTGCTTTGATTAGAATGATATCTGAAATATTCAGAGAAGTTACAACATTTTTCGAAACGTAACACTGCTTTAGCTCAATTCTTGGGCAAAAAAATTGCGCAGCTTTGTGAGACAAAGTGGGTAAAAAAGACATTATGCTGTTCTTCAATTCACAGTCTTCCTTCCAGAAATCGTTTAAGTATTGACAAAAATAAGCGAAGAGAAGAATGGAACGACTGCAGTAGAAGCGTCGAATTTGGTCACAGTACTGTGTAACTTCAAATTTATTATTGGAATTTTTTGTCTCAGTGATGTTTTGTCACTGACGCAGCGACTTAGTATGATTCTACAGAACGGATCAATCGACCTTGCGAAAGCATCAAACGTCATAACAACATTGGTTGCAACACAGAACACGCGAAGAATGAAAGCTGATCATCACTTTTACAAAAACTTTTTCAAATGCTACACAGATGGCTGAAAATTAGATGTTGAAGTGAAAAACCCCAGAATCACATATTCGTCAGAGTCATCGAAACAATCACACATCTAAAAGCTGTGAAGACTTTTACAGGTTTTCTGCAAACATTCCACTCATTGACACAGTCAAGCAAGATTTAAAAACGCGGTTTACCGATGAAGTTCTTGAAAGTTTCAATTTGAGTCAGTTGTTACCAAAATTTAACATAAATTTGGAAAAAAGGATTTAACTGTCTAGTCTAAATAAAGAACTGCAAAGAAAACGAAGCTTAAAGCAGAAGTAGCGCTTTTTCAACAACAATGGATAAAAAAATGACCACGAGAATACAAATGCTTTTTGCTTTGTCACCCTCAGCACTTGCAATAAGGAGATACATATGTACATATATCCGTCGATTCATATTCTCCTATACGTACTCTGCACTTTGCCAGCAACAAATGCTAGCGCTGAACGATCCTTTTCTTCTTTGTGCCGAATCAAGACTTGGCTCAGAACAACGATGTTCCAGAAAAGATTGAACGGCTTAGCACTTCTCAACATAAGCTAGGACATTACTGTGGAACCAGAAGATATAATAAAAAGATTTCGTAAAATGAGCAAACAGCGTATTGGTTTTATGCTGTATATTAAATGTTGAAATATATATAAAAAATAATATTATAGTTCAAAGTTAAAGATTTCTTAAATCAATTTCAAAATCATAAAGTTCAAAATAGTTCTTTTTACTATTGTTATAGCGAGATTTATAAGCCAAAATAAAATAATAATATATTTTTAATAAACAGATGAAAATTTAAACAAATTATTTGTATTTAATGCTTGTTTATATTCCCGAAATCTTCCAAATGAGTTTCATTTAATGTATATTTGTAAGCAAACAAGTATAAAGAAAACCAATATAATATATTGATTCTTAATAATTATCGCTAATTGATTACACAAATACAGGTATACAACATATACATATGTATATTAGTGTAGGTATTTCAGCAAAACTAGTTGGTTGCTTAGAAGGTCATTTCTGTCGTCTTCGCGATCTTGAATTTTGGTGACATATTGCTTGAAATGTGGCGAAACCAGAAAACATATTAGGCAATCGTTGGTGCTTCAAAAAGACCACGTGATTTATTACATTTATTTTTTAGATGCGCATATTTGTTACTTAAGCAATCATTTGTAAGATATTTGAAGCAATTTGATTTGGAATGAGTATAAAAATACTTCAATTCCTCAAAACCTATGTCGTCCTAATCAAATGAATCCCTCTTACGATTGTGCCAACATATTTTGCCAACCCTCAAAACATTAGTTAAATTTAATATCCCGATTTAATGTCTTTAATTGACTCATAACATTTTCCCGGGGCAATCGTTTGAACTCACGAAGAATCAATTACGGCCTCTTTTCACGAAAAGCTTCATGCAAACGACGAATAACACTCAAATGGTATTCCTTTTAACAGTTTAGACAGTCGCAATAAATTCGGAGTGCACTACACCTCGAAGAAAACTGCCAACTTAACCTTGAATTTTGACCTGCTTGGACGTGGTTTTTTTGGTTTTGGCTCACCTTTGCCAGGATATTCGGCCGATTAATCGTATGTTTCCGGGTCGTAAACATATATCCAAGACTCATCGCGAGTAATAACATGTTTTATGACATCCTGGTTGGCGAAAATCATTGTTTCAAAGACGTTAATGCGACGTGGTTTTTCGAAAAAATTGTGTGCTTTTGAAATCAATCGTGCTTTCACTTTTTTTAGACCCAAATTATCTTTCAACACGGTTTTCATTGATCCTTCCGATATTCCAACAATGCCAGTAAGATCTCTGATTGTTAATCGTTGATTTTCAAGCACCAATTCCATAATTTTATTGACGTGTTGATCATCAGTTGATATTGATGGCCGTCCTGACATGGTTTGTCGCCAACGCAAAAATTGTATCAATCAAAAGCACGTTTTCAGGACAATTAATTAATTAAAGTTTGTTTTGTATACGTACGTTGATTTTCGAACAGGGTTTTGCTACTTAAGTACAATTTGACCAGGTGCTATTGTAGAAAATTCACATGACAAGTAAAAGCTGTCTCATGCTCCTTGCCTCATTGACCTCGCAATAACTATAATAACTGTGTCATAAAATATAATTTCGTAAGACGGCATTTAATTAAGAACTCAATTGGCTAACTGCTCTTGATCACCATATTTGCATGACTTTGCTATCAAAAATGCGGATAAAAGTCAATGAAATATGCGATTTCCCACCATTGACTAAGGAATAAAAACAATAAGCAAACACATACACACATGCACATGTATTTGTTTAATTTTTTTTAGAAACTTAGATTTTCCTCATAGATTTGTTACTCACTTTTTGCTCGTTTTATGAATGAATGCTACTACTGTATATTAAACACTTAAACATTCGAGTACAGTTGTAAATATTTGTATATGAGGAAGTTGGATACGTCACTGCATTTTTTTTACCACTTTATATACTCAAAGCTTGTTTTTGCTCATCACTCGAAATTGTGGTTACTAACTAACAACTTAGAGCACATACCAGTTTTTTAGCAGTTAAGAAACGATTGCTTATATTTTAGGAATCTATGAACCATATTGACTTCTTTAGAGACGTTATCACGCCTCAAATCCTTGAAGGAATAATCTTCAAGATTAAACAATATCCCTGCCTTTGTTTATGAGACTGTAGTCTCTAGCTCATAGTGCCCATAGTATTCTACATCAGAAAGGTTTATAATAAACATTTTTACTTTCTCCAAATGTTCAATGTCAGGACTTCAAAGCTATGTTAATCAAACCAAAAGATTTTTGTATTGTCCGTGTATATAATTTATGTATATTAAATTTACAATTAGCCATGGATAAATTACAAAACAACATAACATAATTGCGTGGGTCGTTAGATGTTTCAAATGAATGAAATATTTGGTTCCATGAGACTGGTGTTTATATAAAAGAATTTTATTTAGCCAAAAACTCTGAACTCGTCAGAATTTCTAAAAATTATTTGGAGAATATTTTCTGTTCCTATAAACAATTTTACACAAGTCTAACTTAATCTCCGACTATCGACAAGATTACTCATATTTCATTGACTTGAATTATATGGGAAACATTTTTGACAAATTTACGAGTTCCATTGTCTTATTAAATTCTTCAACACCTCTAGAATATTTTCTAGTTGATCTGAGTAAAAGTTTCGGAGATGCAGCCGTGAGAACTTGTGCGCTCGAGGCTAACTAAGCTAAGTGCGCCGTCTTTAAACGCCTTTTTCTCAGAACTGTGTTTTTGAAGTCGGTTGGCAAGATTTCTCGACTTCTGTCACCTTCTCAACCGATCTTCATGAAATTTTACACCGATCTTTGAGATAAAATTCTTAAAGGCTTGGACGAAGTGTTTTTTTTTTCGATTAGAACTATTTCGCAAAAAAATGTTGCGAAATTTTCACTGAAATTTATTTCTTTTTTGTAAAAATGTCTGCCATAATCAAATTTAAACTTTTTTCCTTCGTCTAAGTTCTAAGTTAAGCTTTTAACTAAAATACGTGTTTTTTCACTTCAGATGATCCTGTAAGGAGTTATCCAGCCAACGCGGGCGCATCTTTTTTCCGAGGGGTCACCGGAAATGTGGTCGCTATGGCGATATTTTTTTCCAAAAACTTCAGATTTTTTTTGTTAGTAGTATGTGGTAATATAAAATTATAATAAAATATTTAATTTTTTTTATATGAGAAAAGACTTTTTGAAAAAATGCTATTTTTTTCACGAGGAAACCCATGTAACTCCTTAAGGCTTAATTATACGTATTTATCCAACACCGCTTACAATTGATTGCGGATTTATGTGTACTTGTCATATCACTTTTATTTTCGTTAATTGGCTGTGGGATTTCCTATGTTTTTACAATTTACATACTCTTAGAGCTAGACACTTAGTAATTCCCTACGATGTCGTAAACTACTCTCTCTCCTTCTTCTCTTCGTCTTGCCAATAACGTCATTAGCGCTATTAGACATTTATAGCCGTTCGTGAGCTGTTGCCCTTTTCGTGTGGTTAATTCGCTCTTCATTACGGAATGTCATCATTTTCGTTGTTTTGTTGGCGGTTGTGATGATTTTGACTTTGATTAGTATGAGTTTGTTTCAAGTCCAGTTTTAAACTGAGACCGGTTTAATTGAAGAGTAAAAAATTTTAAAAATCTATTAGATTTTGTATAACACACCCAAGTACATACATATGTATGTGTATGCAAAACATGTATATACATACATACATATATGTATGTATTTGAATGTTGTCGAACCGCTGGTGTCTTCTAATCCAGCTGAGAACAGAGATGTCTTAAAAAATCATTAATATGCATATGTGAATACAGGTATTTGGTTATTTAGGTATCAACTATTAATTATGGCATTTGCAAATTCGAAACGAAAGCGAAATATTGAATAAAATTGCTTTTCAAGTTTCAGTCAGTTTTGTGATCTTCAAGCAGCCTCAACATGGCATCTGCTAAGCTGGTAAGTTTTGTATACAATCAAGATGATTTTGGTTTACCGCGCAAGGAGCAACACAAAGGTGTTTACATATCGTGTCTCTTAGTGAACAACAAAATATTTTGCAACCAAAAATTGAGTAAAAATTAAGGAAAACAAAAATAATAGTTGGTGTAAAGAATATGAATAGTAAATTCGAATCAAAATCACTGTAATAAGTTTGCAAAGTGTGAACAAGTATTAAAGTAAAATTTTGTTTTTGCGTATAAATTTGTGATCAGAAGTGATAAATTTATAGTAAATTGAATAAAATAATTTATAATTAAATTTAGAAAATTTCTAAAGTGGTTACAAGACTTCAAAATGTGTCGGCATAGCTGTTTTTAAGGAAATCTTAAGAAAAAAATAATTAATGACCTTTTCGCGCTAAAATAAAATAATACTGTTTAAAACCTAGGTCAACGATTCAGCTAAGACATTGTGTTTGAAACAAAAACACTAATTTGAATATTTCTTGCGTTTTTATCTGATGCATGTTTGCATATTTCTATGGAAATTTAACGCACGCGCGCTGAAGGTCTAGCTAATAGTCATCTCAAGCCGGTCACGAAATTCACGCGAAAAAAATGCACTAAAAAACACTATCGAAAAAATTTTATATATGAAATGGTTATACCAGGAAACAAAATTATTTATCATAAATAAGAAATTCTAAATTAAAATTAATTAATTTATATTATTATTATAAAAATATTGCATACTATCTGAGTCAATACAGCCTTACGCGTCGCTTTGTATATATGGATATTAGGGATCTAGGTGGTATGGGTGTTAGCTGGACTGATTAGATCGTCGTTTAGATGTTAGCGGTGCGATCTCCACTAGTCGGAATGATGAACGGTGTTGGATCGTTTGCGGGTGAATTGTTTAGGCGGCGAAGGCATTTAACTGGGTATTAGGATAGCTCTTGAGGGAATGCTGTGTGCGTGTAATGCGAATATGCGGTCCAATCCCTGGTCACCAGTCCAGAGCAGTATGGAAGCTAAACAGGTAGTTGTTTCGGCTACGAGGTCTGACCGGAGACTTAATTCTGGTACCAAGGTGAGCAGGAGCCCTCGGAGTTCGCTTCAACCTGCTGATACGGACTGGCACTTCGGTGATTGTGGGTAAAACCCGAACCCGGTTTGAATTGACACTTCGTCAGTTGAATGTGTAGTTGCATTGCAACCTGGTATCGAACTCAAAGTTTGGTAGAGGTTTTAGATGTGCCTCGAATCTTACCAATATGGTTAGTGTGTCTATTCCACACTGCCAGGCATTTTCAGCGTGCTGATCAACGCATTGATTTGATCCGCTGTGCTCTTGAGCGGCGTGGGGTAAGGCTGCCGTCAGCAGGTAGCCATGTTAAACACACTGGACGTTGCATATTCGCTAACTAGTTTCTCAGATTTTTAGACATCGCTTTGAAATTTTGGACGTTTTCCTAATCAAATACATAACTGAACGATCGGAATTAAGTGCTTGTATGGAAGACTTCTTCATTTGGAGAACAGTGTAATCTCCAAAGAAATTGAGAAATGATCATCTATAACTGCCATACAAACTGACCGATAGAAAATCAAGTTCTTTAAGGAACCATATTTTTGCTTAGTTCGTTCTTTTCAGAAGTATAATTTCGGCTATAGACAAGCTGACAAGCTGATACGAGTATTAGGTTGTCAGAAAAGTCTTGCGGTATTTTTATTGAATCAATTCGTGTGGCACCCATACATCGAGCTTCTTAGTGACTTCAAGCTTCTTCAAATGGTTTATAACGGTTTGATGACTACTATGCCGGTCTCTTTCGACCAATTCAGCGATTTTATCGCAATTTTCGACGACAGGCCTTTCGGAGCTTGGCGCATCTTCGACCACCTCTACACCAGAACGAAAACGTTGAAACCATCGTTGTGTGGTGGAAATGGAAACTGTGTCGGATCCATAAGCTGCCCAATTTTTATTGCCGGCTTGAGATTTTTGCCTTTATCGTAGTAGTACTGTAAAATATGCCGTATTTTC
Source organism: Bactrocera dorsalis (assembly GCF_023373825.1). Taxonomy (NCBI): domain Eukaryota; kingdom Metazoa; phylum Arthropoda; class Insecta; order Diptera; family Tephritidae; genus Bactrocera; species Bactrocera dorsalis. Next base: position 41,219,321 of record NC_064304.1, on the reverse strand, counting down.
TCTTTATTTTGCTCCATGTTTGCGACGCTATAACTCACGAATGACTTAAAAGAAACGACAATCAATCAAACACGCGTTAGCGCGAGAAATGAGCTTTCCAAAAAGGTATAGCATGACCCGATGCGACGAATAAAACTAGAACTACGCGCTTTCAGTGCCAACTAGCGAATATACCGCAAGACTTTTTTGATATTTCTTACAAAGTTACGACGAAGCTCTCTTAAACTTAAAAGTATTGATTGCCAAACTTCGAATTGAAGATGCTACTCGAAATTTAGATGAAAGCTGTGCAGTCCAATATAAAATGTCAACAGGATTCCCACTGGCCTTCTTCTCATAATGATTGATATGTGTTAATTCTTCAATATCCTTAAAATATATCACAGACCTTACTTACGAGAGTATATTATTAAAATATTTTGTTATATTTCAAAACTAATTCCTCTACCTTTCATGGTTTCATCAAATTTTCATTTAATTCCGCAAAGATATTTGATAGGTATGTATCTCTTTTTCTTGTACAAAAAAAAATTAACGACATTCTATGTTATAGTGTTGTTTGAAAGAGTTTGCTCTCTATCCGAGAGATAGTATGTATAGATAATATAATAGAGATAATATGGATATCTTCAATTGAGTTGCTGTCTCCATGATATTACAATGACACTGCTTAATAGCAGTTAATCTTAAAAAAAAAAAAACATATTTTTTAACACAAAAGAAAAAGTTGCATAAAGTAGTCATCCGGTGTCTCCGGTGGTATAAAAAAATCTTTCTAACAACGGACGCTCGGAAGTTAACTTCTAAATGTAACCACAAGCTCATGGCGCACATAACAAATGATAGTTCAATCACAGCAGTAATCCTGTCAACACAAGGTATCCATATGTATATCTTGGTTTCACTTTCTATGGAGCCCATAATCATTAACAGTTCAAAGTCAGTAAAACTCTTGAACTCGACCAAAAGAGTTTCAACAGTATCATCATCAATGACGTGGAATATACGAGTTTATGCCAAGCATTAAGCCGAATATCAAAACACATTTGGTCAGGGTTATAAGCCAAACAGATTATTACATCATTAGTGAGCATGTGTGTATTCAAACATTGTGTAATGATTTGCAATGATGACTCAAAATTATGAAGAATGTGCGTTTTCATTGGTAGACGCACTGAAATTAGCATTCATGTTTTATTTATGAGCGTCAATGTTTACGCGTTTTTTGTTAGTGACTTATGGTTTGAAGGTTATAAGTATCGTTTTTGTGTTCCTGACTTATCACTTTAGTTGTTCAGTTGTTCGAAAAGCAGTTAAACCAGAATAAAAATTTAGCTAATTTATGACAAAGATACGCGCGTAGGATTACGGTGCTTTGTTGGATATCTGCTCAACCAATAACAAAATAATATGGAATGGCTTTAATATTAACAATCAAGTATATTTTTCCGGCATTTAATTGCCTTGTGTGAAATTAAAGACCTTCAAAAAATTGGACTTAGTTTTGAGCAAAGGCAAAAAGTTTCTATAATATACTTTCACACTTAAAAGTTTGTCAAATTCTCCTAGAGGGTATTGGGAGAATATTAAGATATAACAATCATGATTTTATTTATATAAAATTTTTTTCAAAATACTTCTTGAAAAGGTGATTCAATAATCTATTTCAAGGAAAATATGAAGTTCATTCTGTGTTTATTTATTATTATACTTTCGCAACATGTTAAACTCTTAAGTTAATAGGTCGATCCAAATTGAAATCTCAGTGGAACAGCCTAGAACGCCAGTCCGTTGTGTTATATTGTACAAAGCACCTATAACATATCATATCGACAAAGCTCTTGGAGTCTATTACAAATTTTCTTCTGGTTCGCCGAAGTTAAGGCCGCCGAGATTGTTCATACTGAGCCTTGGAAGAAAAAGTGCCTGGATCTTTCGATCTCACGTTCTTCCGTACAACTTTAACAACTTGCTTCCGACCACAGTTTTTGCCTTGGGGCATGAATGTGTATTGGAAAATGTCCAGTAAGAACTCGTATGATTGCGGCAAGATGAACTTTATGAAAGGAAAGTAGTTTAATAGATCTCCTGCGTTCGAGTCTAGGGAAAAAAGTATTTCAAAGTCGCACATTAGCGCATTGTCAAAATATGCCAGCTAGCAGGGAAGGTCCATTGGTTGCAAGATGCCAACGAAAATCCAGCTAGTTCCCATTCAGATATGAGCGGAGTAAGAGAGCCCCTTTTTGCTAACTCATCGGCTTCGCAGTTACCAGCCACTCCGCGATGACCGGGCAGCCAAACCATTTGATGATATTTCTAGTGAGGACAATTAGCGAGCTCTTGGCTCATACTACTGTCGCTCTGCTGTCGGAGTGAATACTAATAGATTTCGCAATGTCATTTCTGAGTATTATATGAGCAGTTTTGTTCACTTAAGAGTTGTTGGTAACACCTAAAACTAATCGAGGAGATACGTAAAAAGCACGGAATTATAAAGGGATGGGATCGAACAAAATAAGTATAATGTATATATCTCAGAAACCACACTAATTTGTTGAGGTTGGTGGGAAAACGGGTAAAATCGGATATAACCCTACCCACTCTCTTTATAACGGTTTTGTTAAAAAATACTAAAAGTGCGACAACAATACACTTGTGTTAAAAAATTCCACCAAATTTACGATTTTCGATTTCTTAGGAATTTTTTTTTGTTTCTAGGTCTTTTACCTTAGGTTTTTTGTTTAAAAATTTCAATTTTTATTTATTCTTTTTTTCATTTCACAAAACTGAATTCAATCACATAAAAGCTGTGAACAACCTCAAATTAAATACATATATGCAAATCTAAAATTTGCTTTCCAAATCTCTGTTCTCTTTTCAGTTTCTTGCTGTAGCCATTTTGGCGACCTTCTCTCTTACCGTAAATGCCGGTTTTCTGGATTACATTTTTCCTACCGTCATGTCGGAATTCTATAGCCTTGCACCTACGAAGGAGGGTTATCGTTTTAAGTAAGTGTCCCTTAAGCTTAAGAGCTGCGAAAATGTTGCAATTATAATTATAATTAATATTTATTTTAATTTACCTTCAATAGCTTGGAAGAACCAAATGGCAGCAAACGTGAGGAAATCGGTGTGATAATGAATCCCGGCACCGAGGATGAACAGCTCGTTGTCATGGGTAGCTACACGGTTTACGATGAGAAGACCGACACCGAAACGATCACAATGTACACAGCCGACAAAGACGGTTACAAGCCGCGCTACATGATCAAGAACCGCAAATTGAGCCCCGGTGCTTTGAAATCCGCCGCTGGATAAGCAACCTGCTGCTTAACTACTTTATATATAATATATGTTTAATGTTAAAATTTTGTAAATTTAAATTAAATTGTTTTTGTTTTTTTCCAAAAGTACTTTACTGTTTAATACTCAATTATTTACTGCCATTTTTGTGTAAAATAAAGTTTTACTTGTAATTTATTTTCCAAATTTCTTTCTGTCTCGAGCCGCAATTCTTAAAGCAAAAGTGGCTTATTTATTCATAGAAATCGCACAGTTGCTTAATGACAGTCGTTAGTTGTCAAAAGGTATCTGGTTGTGCTTTTAATAACTGTCGTTAGTGAATTCCTCAAACACCGACTTTAATTGCCGTCCAAATTAGCATTTTGATTTCGAATTGCTTCATTTCAGCAGCAAGTTGATTTATGCTAGTCGTCAAGCCACCTACATGCTCTAAAGTTAATATACGGATATATTCTCATAGATCAAACAAAAATTACATAAGTGCAAACAGTAGTTTATGAAAGCGTCTACTTGCTTATTAGCGAGTATAAAATTACTTTTGTCATAAACCGATCACGACCGCCACCCATCGCGCAGTTATTTAATTATTGCTCATAATTATCACTAGATCTCTTGGCTGCTCCCTTGTCATTTATGTGTAGCTAGGTCTGTGTAAGCATGTGTGACGTAATTGCAAACTGTCAACCTCTGACTTCCACTCTTATCTATCGTTTGCCACTTTTCAGTTATTTAGCACTCGTGTTGCTCATTTGGTCAACAGATTGTCAACAGATAACTTGTTGTTGTTGTTGCCTGTCAATATTTTACAACTCGCACTTTTCATTGCCACACAATGTCTAGCATTAATGAAGGTATCGCTACTTGGTACAGTGAGTCGATGTTTATGATTTTTGATTCGAACTCAAATCAGTTGGATGGAAATGTTAATAGTGTTTATGTTGCAGTCACTCATACGTAATTTTGATTTCGTCGATTCCATTCCGGTAATTTTGAAGTCCCAGATGCACAACGCTCTGGCAGACCAGTTGTGGTAAATATCGATAAAATAAAGGAGATAGGCGAGTTAGGCTGTTTTGTAAACTCTGTTTGAATTGCACGAGCTAATCGTCACTCAAAAACTGATTCTAAACTTATAAAAGGCTGGACATAGAAAGCAGTTCGATATATGGGACAGAATTTGTAAATGGCTGCTGAATGGTAACAAAATCGATTAGTTTCAAAAGCGTATGATTACTGGTGATGAAAGGTAGTGTCACTAGTAAACCGGAAACGGTCATTGTTGAATTGCCGTGAGTCGGCGAAAACGTTGGACAAACCAAGACTAACGATCAAGTATATTTTGCTATATCTTTGGTGAGATTGGCAGGAAATCATCTCTTCCGCCAAACTCTTAGTACAGATCTGTACTGTCAACCCAACCATCTGAAATAAGCAATCTTACAGAACTGACCAGCTTTGGCCAACAGGAGAGGAGCATTCCATCAGGACAAGGTTAGGTCAATTACGTCGATAGCGACTCACCAGAAACTTTGAGAGCTTGACTAAAATAATTTTATGCATCGACCTTATAGTTTGAAGAGAAAGCGGTCTTGACACGAAGATGATGATGATTGGAAGCAGACCCTCGTCTTTAGTTGGTTTTCACAAGCTCTTCTTGAGATGAATTTTCCACTAGCAAAATAACTCGCCATAGATATGAATAGACAGTAACCACTTGATGCCAAAAGTTGGCGAACCACTTTTCAGCGCTTGATTTTCTTAGTGAATAGCCAAAATATTGTTGACCAATCCAAACCTTGGCTTCTTATTAATTTTTTTCATAATAACGAACGTGCTTTCGCTCAAAATTATATAATTTACATACTAATAATCCGAGAGCTGACAAATTTATAAAAGCATCTTTTGAACGTTAGGACTAACACAAAATCATATGGATTTAATTCTAGTAACGTCAGGCCGAAGATTTTCAATTGACCTTTTAATACTACCCACGGCAGAGAAGCTCTTTGCAAATATTTAGATGCCTGTTTTTAATTTAAATTTTAAAAATTACAAAATCTTGAGTATTTTATAAATCAGTTACTTTTTTCTCTCTTCCACTTTTTTACTGCTATGAGTCACCTGTGGCCGCGCCATGCATAGGTGTCGTCGCGTGTGCGATGTGCCTCTGGTCGCTTGTCTTTTACATTATCATTAGCAATCGTTTCAAGTGTCATGTCATTCGGCAGTTGAAGAAGCAAATAAGTTGTGGATGCTTACGAAAGAGTTTGGCACGCGCTGCTGTCACTATAATTCTCGGTCAATTTAATTTATTTACCACAAATAAAGATACGTTTTATTTGACTTAGTAGGTATTTGTACATAACTGGTAAACGTCAGCAATAAAGTCATATTAAGTATTACTAAAAAGAGCCATAAATTATTTGATATAATTAAAAAAATTTATTCAATTTCATAATATTGTGTATTTAATGTATTTTTAATAATATCGCCATTTTTGCAGACACCCATTTAATTTCTAAATAAATTTTAAAGTAATAAATTACATAATTTATAATAATAATTATATAAAATATTGTATGTACACATATTAAAATAAATAAGGAATTTAAAATTGGATAATCAATTGTCGTGATTAGAATTTTGACAGGACTTTAATTTTCGACTTTGACAAATTTAATAACAAATGTGTGTAGATGTTACTGATTATTTGACAGATAAATACTTTGGTTCATGATGTCATGGACGAAAACAGTGAGCTCTTTCTTAACAAATACTATGAAAGTTTTATAATTCGTTTCGTTATTGACGGAGTCGCAATATTTTGGGCTAGTACATCCTAAATTGTTTTACTCTTGTAGAACTCCCAGAGGTGATCTAGTGACTGATGCTCAGAGCATATTAAGGGGGTATTCTACTCTAGAAATCAAATTTGGGGCAGTTTTTTGAATTTTATTAAAAAAAACCAAAAATATTTTTACTTTCAATTTTTGTATACAGAAAAAAATGTTACAAAAAAATATTAATAATTAATATAATTAGAGGGGGGGTCGAGACAGGTGTAAAAAAAATGGCGCATCCTGGTGATATTGCTCCTGACTCTCCTGGTGGTCTGAAAAAAAAAATTCCTTAATCAGTATGGATGTTGTTATAGTCCCTACCTAAGGGACTATAGGCGACTGCCTGAAAATAAAAATCATTTTTACACTTTTTTTAGAAATTCCTGAATTTTTTTTAAATATTAAAAATACAGGATTAAGGATTATATAAAGATAAAGGATAAAGGATTATATAAAGAAGGTTCACACAAAATTTCAAGTATATCGGTTGAATATAACTTGAGATAATGCCGGTACCGTGTGGAAAAAAGTAGTTTCGAGAAAAACGCGTTTAAAAAAGTGAGTCTACCTACCTAACGGGCTAAGTACTGCGTCACTAAAGTAACTGTAGCTCTTAAAATAATTTTAATTTTTAAAAATCCTTTGGAGGATATGTTCTTAAGGGTCTAAATTTTAAATGTATGAAAAAAAAATCGATTTTTCCAAAATTCTAGAGTAGAATACACCCTTAAAGTTATGGACGGAATACTTATCCAGCCTGCTGCTTGATTAAAAAGCGGCGTTCGATATCACAAAAAAAGCTGACTTTAATCCTTTATTTCTGAACTCGGAAACCTAATACGGCTGTGTAAGTTAAAGTTGAGCAACACTAAAAGCTCCTTCAGGATTGGGATCAATCTACTGCTGGAAAAAATAATTCGAGCATAAAAGCTGAAAAGAGAAGATACGATCTTCTATAGAGGTGCACAGCATACGTCGATGTTATTGTTATCAATTGAGAAGTACATACATTCCTTTCTCGACGAACAAAAACCAAACTCTATAAAAGAAATGTAAACGTGACTATTATTCAAAATAACATATTTAATAGCTCATAGTTATATACATACATATACTCGTATAAACATTAGGAAGTAGTTTTTTAAAACGCCTGCAGAAGTTTCAGTTTTTGCCCTAATAAAAAGAACCCAATGTAAGCAAGGTTTTTATTTTAATTTTAAATTGTACCTAAATCATATTACTTTTCCCTTCTATATAATATAGACTTGTTTCAAATTTAATGTACTGAGTCTTACCAATTTAGTAACCGAGCATGCACACAAAACCATGTCGCATGAGTACCACAGAAAAAGTATAACACTTGTAGCGGGTGTTTTTTGTAGTCATGTGTTACCAGATTTATAAAAGGTTTGGTTTACCATTTCATACTGAATAGTCTTAAATCGGACTTACACCGAAACATTAAAAAACTTTACTTTAGGTTACATTGCACATTCTCAGAGACGACGTACAGTATACTGAAGAAAAAGCGAATGAGTCCACCCGCCGTCGCGACGTCGGCGTCGGGCGCATCAAGAGTATATTGGTTTGTGGCTTGGTACCGGTAAGTAGTAAGCGTTATGTTAAAAATATGTTGGTATTGAATATTTGTTGTGAACGAGACAAATTTTTTTTTTCTGTTTGGTTGCTGTTTGAATGCTTTTCGATGCATATGGTGATCATGTTCTATTAGGACCAATATGCAAATGATGATTTCGACGGTTCAGAGGTGACGTGATTGACGTGAGAAATGAAGAATGTTTTTGTAGACCACCAAAAAAGTTAGAAGACGATGAACTGCAAGCAATATTGTAAGAAGATTATACTTTGAGTTGCACAACAAGCAATTTCAGAACGTCTGAAGGCAATAGCAATTGCTACTTCTATTTCTGCTTTAGTTCATTCTTCAACCTTGGTAACTGCTGTGGTTGGTAACTGCTGTTTTAATTCGTTTTAATATTATATTGAGAGCGAGATGGTTAGAGGACTATTGCTATTATATGGACTAATTATATTTATGGCTGCCACGTAAGCCACCAATGAAATTTGTGAAGTTTACGGAGACGATGCTGTATCAGTTCGTGTAGCGCAACAATGGTTCGCTCGCGTCCGTTCTGGACTGGTTCGAAATTTCGATTTACACACTGATGAAAGCTTTACACTGATGGAATAATATCTCTAGCGGAAAAAAGGCAAAAAATGGTCGACCAAAATGGTAAATATTTGTTTATTTATTTATTATTATAAATATAAAAAATCAATTTGAAGTTTGATCAGAAATACAAAAAGGCTTTTTCCACTACCCAATATATGGGAAAATATTAGTCACGGCTTATGTTGAAAATAAATAGCTTGTTTAGGTTAATTATTTATTTTTGAAAACTTTACAAAAAAAAAACACTATAGGAAATAATGAAGACCCTAATCCGCATATATAACTAGCTAGTATGCGAGAATAAAGCCCGAGTGCATAATGACTGACCATATTTCTCACTTAATTGCCCGCTGTGTTTTCAGTTCAACTCAAATGCAGACAATTTTTAAATAGATATGTGTTTTGCATAAATTTTAATTTATTGCAGTTTGGCAGTTATGTCACCGCAAATATTGACAGCAGGTTGTGGCATATTGCATATTATCCGCGTCAACTTTTATTGAATGCAAGTGGTCGTATATTTCTCCTTCGCAGTGTGGGATCCCAGAGGGTTAAAAAGGTGGTAATTTCATTTTGACATAAAAAAGTAATAGAGACACTTTAGCATAAATATTTACATAAATAAATCAATTGACAGATTAAAAACAGTTAAAATGTAAGTAGACCAGTTTTGCAAGGTTTTGTTGGTTATTTCGGTTATGTTAAATGTTTATCCATCGGCAAAATGCTTACCTATAATAAAACACTGAGCATACGAATATATAGCAGTGTGGGCATCACATAGTATGATATACCATATATTAATGATTTTCTTATGATCTTATGAAATGCTCGAAAAGTAGTTGTTTCAAGGCAAAATAATAATTATTTCATGTCTCACCTTTTAAACTAAGGAAGTCCTAAATACGGACGTAGTCGCAGTTCGTAACAGTTGACTTTAACTTTTCAATAATAATAATTATACATGAATGCAACTTTCATTATTAGACGAAATTGCTTGTTAACATAAAGCTCATTAAAAAGTTTATATGGAGATAAAAACGGGCCCGCTTTCAACAACTTTTCCCATTTAAATAAGAGCACATACAATATTTTCATGAATAAGGTCGCAATTTGGACACTAGAAAGCATTAAAATTAGTAAAATATGCAGAGCAACAGAAAAATATGATTTTGTAGATCTGTGTAGTTAAATGTCGAACGTCAACAATGGAGATTTGGATTGAATGTTAAAGTTAGCTTTCATGAAAATATTGGCATAAAACCCACTATACTAGTTGGACAACTCTGCTATCTTCATTATAATTTTTCTTAATGGATTTATAGAATATAAAGTAAGTGAATATTTTTTCCCCCCAATAGTACCGACTAATGTGTCTTGCAATATAATATTAATTCCATCAACAGGGTATATTATATTTTGAATATCCTGAAAGAAACGCCGGAGACTCTGTTGAATGAGTTACAAGAATAAATGCATAGTGTGATGGGATGAGTCGGTTTAGCCATTTCCGTCTGTCCGTTGGCATATACATATGTACGTAAACTATGCCCCAGTTTCTGATCTGAAATTTTGCACACGAACTTTTTTCTTCAAGAAGCTGCTCACTTGTCGGAATCGCCTATATTAGACTACAATAGCATATAGCTGCCATACAAACTGAACGATCGGAATCAAGTGCTTGTATGGAAAACTTTTTCTTTTAACGAGATATATTCCCGAAATTGGGCATGAGTTATTGCTCAAAACAATGGTGTGATCTTTTAAGAAATTTTGTAGATCAGATCACTATAGCATAAAGCTGCAATACCTATTGACCGTTCAAAGTTCCTGTAAGGAATCATTTATATTTGTGAAGAATATTGTAGATTCGGTGTAACCGAAGCTAAATTTTAAAATTTTTTTTCAATTTATTTGTAATCATTAAATTTCCTTTTTGATTGCATAAAAATTTTTATAGACTTTCTGTGGACAGTTATTTTATTTTGGATTATTATTATGAGCCAAATAAAAAATTAAAAAATGAACCACTTTAGTAAAAAAAGTAGATTATCTATTTTGTACTAATACTCATTTACAATGAAAAATTATTCTTTAAACTCTACCTTCAGCACTTTCATCAGATAATTTATTAACATTCTCTGTTTGGGTCTTTTCTATTAACATTTTCTTCTTAAGTACATGTGTAGTTAACAGCGTTCCTGTTTTATGTCTAACAGCCGCTAGATGCCGCTCACGATGTCCGGTAACTATTTTTTAAAGAACTGTTAGCAGTACACTTGCATATGGAGAAATGTGGACGATAACCTTTGCATATGTGTGTGATCACATTGCGTGGGTTATATAATATACATATATTGTAGTAACAATAAATACGGGTAGTTGATTTAAGGGGGGATACCCTTAGTACAAATGTGCATATATCTTCAACTTATTAAGATACCAAATCCGAGTTCGCTCAGGTTAAATCTCTTAAGCAATCCAACACTGTAAAATTGAATGAAACCGGGTGATAACCCCTCCAACTCTCCATATAACGCTTGTGTTAAAAACCACTAAAAGTGAGATAAAACAATAAATACATACGCTAGTAATGTTAATTTTTACTCCTGGGATGATACAAGATGACTTTGTAGGAGCCGGGGTCAAAACAGGACGACGAGAGTGGCACCGTCAATGAAAATCCATGGTCTACTAATATAATTTCTATCATATTCTCTCACTTTCCATTATGCAAACCAGACACCAATCAATGTATCGGGATGCAACTTTGCCCGAATAGTGCGGTTCAAGTAGGCTATCTTATGACCAAAAATTAGCCAAATCGGACTAAAACTATTTAATCCCCCAGATACAGAATATGTGGATCAAAGTTCAAATTGCGAACTTTTTATCGAAAATATAGATTAATCTGTGAGATGTATTATAGAAATTGGGATTTTTGTGCCTCAAATGGATAAAATCAGGTAAAACTTGCCCTGGACTCCATATAACTAACAAAACTTATGCTCTTGAATGTATTTTAATGGCTTTAATCCTGGCAAGTTGCAAGAGTATGAAATGTTAGGTTACACCCGAATCTAGCACTTCTTTACTTGCTTGTAGATAATAAAATGCTCTGTAATGTCTTAGTACAGTATTTTCTTCTATAGTCAATAGTACTCGCAGCGCAGGCAATGTAGGGATTTTTAGGGTAATTAAAAATTTAAAAGTTTTTACGTTTTGGGTTATATTATTATTATATTATTATTCCTTAGAAATTATGTTCACCAAAGATAGTGTAGCTGCCAAAAAGTGATTAACGTTTTTCGTATCCGTCAAGTAGTTTGAAGCCAACTAATAAATACTGAAGATTTGATTACTCTTAATAACGAATCGTGCTACAAAAACAAACAGTAATAACTATTTTTCATTATTACTTGGATTACTGCGCTCCGTCATTTTCGGCAAAAGCAAATCAAACAGAATTTTGGCGGCACTCCCTCGTGCATATGGAACATAATGAGGTTGGTAAACATATTCGCTGAATCTGAAAGTATCGTATCCCCTTCAGTAGACTTTGGTTACATTAAGATGGACCAACTGTACACATAGCCAGTCAGGTTATTGAGGGACTCCAACGAGAAATTTTGGAGACAATTTAATATCAAGAAATCGGCTGCCCCCAAGGTGACTTGACCTAATTACTCCAGACTTTTTTATGGGGCTATGTCAAGCAAGAAGTGTACAAAGCAAACCCAGAAATTTGTCTGAATTAGAGCAGTCCATTAAATCGATAATTGATGGCAATCCTGACTTCAATCCTTCAGGCCGCAATGAATAATTGTCATAATTCTCATTTACGTTCTATAATTTCCAAAAATATCTATTCCGTTAACAATAAAAAAAATGTTTCAGTCTCGACTGTGGTTTTAGCCCCTTATTCCTAATATAACAATTTCAGTTTAAATGATTGATTTGTTCCACACATACCCATTATATTAAATTTAGTATTTTTGGTTCAGTTTAGTACCAATATCCCGGATTTAAGCAAAATATAGTAATAAGGCCACAACCTCTAATACAAGTTGTTAAGATACCAAACATTATTGTAATCCAAAAATTTGTGAAATTCCTTTATATAAAGTTTTGCCAACACCTGACGGGTTTTAGTCCTTTTGAGCCCATAAAATGTTCGGTTACATACGCATTTAAGCCATCCTTACGTATTTCTATTGATTCCTACAACATAATGCTTTATTAAAATTATATGTCCTTATAGACTTCACACAACTGAAATAGTTTCTTCGATTCACAACTCACCAACATTTGGTAAATCGAAGGCAGCTATAGCAACCTTAAAATAGAGGATTTAGTTTACGTCAAAAAACTGACGAACAGGTTGGAATATCTACGAGTATATCGATTCAGGTTACAGTCGAGAAGTTATTCGCTGGAGTCTCGCTCAGTCTTAGAGCAACGAAACTATATTAAAATAAATATTTAATTTAAAATTTATGTACTAAAAAATTTTGTGATATCAATACAGAGTTTAAGGGATTAGTGGCAACCTTTCACAAAAATGTGACAGATATCCTTCCAATCATGAACCTAATGTAAATTTTCAAAGTGCAGTGTTCATTTAATGTATAATTTTGATTACTTTTCAAACAGGTGGTTACCCTCAAATCTTAAAAACTGCTCGAGTAATTGATCGGGCGATAAAAAAACCAACCGATTCAGCATAGACAATTTTATATATCTTGGGGGGGTGACAAAACCTTGCTTAACGAGTTGGATTCATAAAATGACGAAAAGCCCTTTCTCACAGGAGTTAATTGATCAATTAACTGGCCTTTGCTCGATTAGAGTCCTACTTTAGATCTAATTACTATGTAAAAAAAAGAAACTGGAATGTAATTCGGCGGATTGTTGTCGATGATCCTGAAAAGAGTTATCCTGTGTTTAACTTTGCCGGATATTGTCCAGAGTGAAAATTTGTATTGTCTTATTAAATTCTACAACACCTCTAGAATATTGTCCTATATTGATCCGAGTATTAGTTTTGGAGATAGAACTAGAGAACCTGTGCCCTCGAGGCTTGCTAGGCTAAAGGCACCGTCTTTAAACGCGTTTTTCCTGTTTTTGAAGTCGGTTGGCAAGATTTCTCGAGAACTTCTCAACCGATCTTCATGAAATTTTACACAGGTCTTTGAAATACAATCTTAAAGTCTTGGTCGAAGGATTTTTTTCGATTGCAACTGTTTGAAAAAATAAAAAGTTTTTTTTTTTTAAAGTCTGCCCAAAATCCAATTTTCATTTGTTTTCCCTTCATCCAAGTATTTCTTTCAGTTTTGATGATCCTGAAAAGAGTTATCCTGAAAACGCGTGCGCACCTTTTTTCCGAGGGGTCACCGGAAACGGCGTCGAAATGGCCGAAAATTTCAGAATTTCTTTGTTAATAATGTAACAATAAAAAATTCTAATAAAATAATTTTTTTTTTATGAGAAAAAATTTTTGAAAAAAGGCTATTTTTACCTAAGGATACCCATGTAATTGATCAATTATCCAAACGACGAAGAAGCACTGACGTTGGTAAAACAATTGTCTTTGAATATTGTAGAGAAAAAATTACAAATATTTCGTGATTAAACCACTGTAGTATACAATGAGGAAGAAAAATTCCGCCAAATAAACAAAATAACGAAATATACACATACACACATATGTGTATGTGTGTAAGTGTGTTGTTGCACCTGTGCACTTTATATTTGTTGTCATAGGTAACTGACCAGGCATCGAAGCGACCAAAACAGAGAGCATGCAGAGAGCGCAAGCGGACGAGAGCGTTTGTAAACAGTAAACTAAAGCCAAAAAATACACTTGAACAACAATAACAGCAACAAATAAATCAAACATTGCACCAAAGCGGAACTATAGTCAAGAATAAACTGATGAATGGGGTAGTAAGCCAGTAACTAGCGCCACGCTGCAAGCGCTATGTGTGTATGTGTGTGTGGGCATGCAGGTGTATGGGTCGAATAAGCCGAATTGGCTGGCGTTGGACGCACGTACGCGAGCTTATATGATTCAGTACTAAACTGATATTCAACGGTGCGAGCGGCAAAAAATTGCATAAAGCGGAAAAGTGCGGAAAATTGTGAAAAATCAGAAAAAGCAAAATCAAGAAAAATAAGCAAAAAATTAAAATACTCAAATAACGCTTGCTGCCTGCTCGTGTGTATGTAGTTAGCATATAGGAGTATGTGGAGAGCCGTGTAACTGTTTGTGCGTGTGTGTCACGGTCGCAAGTGGGAAGTGCGCGAAGCGAAATTTTTTGAAGTGTAATTAAATGAAATGCTTGCCTAGGCAGGAGTTAATTTGCTAAGCGAATTAGCAGCGCATGAATTGCAAAGTACGCGCTGGTTGGTTGAGTGTGGTTTATTTTGATTAAAAGAATTTTTATGAAAAAGTTGGAAATTATTTTAATATACATATATACATTAGCACGTCAAGCTTCCAGCTTGCTTGCTAAGGCATAAAAACTCAAGGATTAGTGTAAGAGAAGGTTACAAAAACAATTTCACCACTGCTTCCATAAGAAAAAAATACGAAATTTTTAAAATAAACGCGAAATGATTTTCTCCAGATTTCGGTGCGCTTGTAAACATGTAAGAAAATATTGAAAAATTAAAGAACACAAAATCAAACAAAACAACAAAAAAATAGAAATAAAAAACGAAAGAGAAAAAATCGAAAATGCAATTAAAATGTTAAAGCCGCATCAAAGTGTCACTGCGCAAAGTGACGTCAATTTGCTGCGCCGAAAACCATTAAAAGCTCATCAATTATTTAACAAACGCCGTTTTACGTAGCGGAGCCGCCACCGCCGCGCACTTGCTCCACGCTACGCCACATTATCCACCAACCAATCTGTGTTTAACCACAAATCAAAAACACCAACACTTGCTGTCAACATGTTGGCCGAAAATGTGCCGCTCGCCGTGTTGGTTCTGCTCGGTTGCTGGGCTGGCTGCTGCCGCGCGGACACTGGTCTGCCGCTCATACAAATAAGTCATGGTAGGTTGCCCTCCAGTCAAGTATACACTTACAAATAAATATTTCTGGTTACAATTATTATTATTATTTCGATTGTGGCATGCAAATAAAACAAAATGAAAATGTGGAATTCAAAAAAAAAAAAAAAAAAAAAAAAATCTCTCAAAAAAATATAAACAATTCAATTTGTTTGCATTGCTTTGTTCACACTTGTATTGCTTTTGTTGTTGCGGTCAGAGTTGTTGTAATGGTTGAACGCCTGCTGAACGCAAGGTGGCGGACCCACAGCTGCGTTTTGTGGCCCAATTGACATGCCGACGCGTTGACCTCAGCCGTTCTGCGTGGCTGCTCGAGGCAATGACGGCTGTGCGTATGCGCGGTTGCATTGTTCTAGTTCGGCTTTTGTTGCTCTTGTTGTGCATTGGCCTATGATTAAGGCAATCATAAATGGGTGAAGCGACATATTTGACTTTTAATTTAGCGAAAGTCTCTGATTTGTTTAACGAATAAAACAATACACTTTTTTTTTAGCAATAAAACAACACAGTTTGTTTTTTTTCTTTGTGCTCGGATACTGTTTGTCAAAATCTGTTTTGTCACTAACGCAAAAAGTATATTAAACTGACTGACCTTGCACAGGCTTAGGGGTGGCAACTACTCATCTTAAAAAAATTGTGTGAGGAACGCAAATTATGAGAAACTACATAAATGAAAAACAGATCAGTTGTTGTTGCTACGGTTATATTAGCCTAATGAAGCAACTAATAACCACACCAGCCAAACAATTTAGCGAAAGTATGTTAAAAAAAGTTCTTAGGAGCTATTTAGAGAAAGTCGGGCAGTATCGATGTATTTCTTTCTCGCCAGCTTTCAGACGAGTCGAAAGAAATATATCTACACTCACCTTCTCTTTCTTCTTAAGATCTTTAAGCCGCTATGTGCTAATCGAAATCTCATACTTGATAATAAATGAAGTTTTATACAATAGAGAAATTACTTTATAGATAAGCTAATTTAGTCGATGTCATGGGACTAAATAACCGCTAGGTAAGATTAAATATCTCTTAATCTAAAACTTACCGATGCAAACGGCGTTAGAACTGCGAAAAAACAGTCTTTGGATGGATAAAATCCGGGTCAATTCGGGTAACGTGGAACCGGCAGTTGTGAGAATTCGGGTGTTTTCGTTGAAACCATCCCTGCAGTCACCTGCTTAAAGTGGAACCGCCTCCTTAACTATGTCGACGACATAAGAAAATACGCCGACCAGACTTCGGATGCAACTAACTTCAGAAATGTACTGACTGCCATTCACAGTGGAGTCATAAACACCTTCATCGAATTCCTTTCAGTGAATGACATACTTAGAGTCAAACTCCCATCCATTGCAGCTGACAAGCTCGAGTTGCTGCGAGAATTGACAGTAACCTTTGCGCAGCTTCATTTTAGATACTGGAGCGGGTTAAACTTCCACTTATCCGGAATCGACTCCGACATGCCAAATATATGCCCCGCATGCAATGAGTCCCCGCATGACTCTGACCCCGTCGAACAGCACGCTTTTCACTTACGATTACGCACATATGAATAAACTAATTTATAATTCAAATAAGCAATAATAACAAGTAAGGAAGGGCTAACTTCGAGTAGAAGCGAACATTTCACACTCTTGCAACTTGCAAGGATTAAAGTGATACCCTTACGTATATACTGCGTTTGATGGTCGCATGTTCTATTCGCTTTTTATGCGTTTTGTTTATTTTGACATATGCTCAAACATTAATAAATAATTGAATTAATTTCGAGACCAGTTGGCCAACAAATATGGTGTTAGAGAACTCATTTTCGTTTTTTGTCATAATTGGGGCAATCGATAAAATTAATTATACGCAAAATAAAACGAAATCGAAGAGTAGGAAAATACTTCATGTCACATGCCCACATGAAAACGAGAATAGATTTGATTGCAATGCGATTTAATAGTTGTTAGGTAGTGATATATTATATTATTTCTTTATTACTTGGTATTGCAATGTTTTTTCTTGTTTATATAGACATCCCTTACGCGGTTATAACCGAGTTTACAACAGTGCACCAAAGTTCTTCCTTTTCGCTGATTGGTGCTAGTCGGAGATTCCAAGTGTAGCCAGGTCCTTCTCACTTGGTCTCTCCAACGGAGTGGAGGTATTCCTTTTTCTTTGCTTCCCATGGCGGGTACTGAGTCGAAAACTCTCATCCATACGGACGACATAACCTAGTCAGCGTAGCCGCTGTGTCTTAATTCACTGAAGCATGTTCAACATCGTATATCTCGCACAGCTGATCGTTCCATCAACTGCGGTTTTCGCCATTACCAATGCGCAAAAGACAATAAATCTTACGCAGAACCTTTCTCTCGAAAACTCGTAACGCCAGCTATCATCTTCCATACAGGACGGGAAAGATGAGTGACTTATAGAATTTGACATTTGTTCGTCGAGAGAGGACTTCACTTCTCAGTTCAAAGGAGAACCTATTGGCACGAGTTGTTGTTACTACTGGTTCCTAGAAAGACGAAATTATCTACGACTTTGAAGTAGTGACTGCCAACAGTGATATTGCTGAACGTCAGTTTTCTCAGTTTTGCAGGGAAATCAAATTCAGACATAGCGGTATAAACGCAGCTCCTTTTTGTGCTGTCAAAAGCAGCTTGGAAATCGACGAAGAGGTGGTGTGTGTCAATTAGAGATGAGCGATATTGCGATTTTTAAATCACTGTGATTTTATATTGCTATTGCGATCGCAACTAAGTCGACGTTCAAACGGAGACCTTTTGTTGTTGTTGTTGTAGCGGCAGATCGTCCGGGTTCGTTCCACTTACGTAGACCCGACTGTCGTGGGAACGACGGAAACATTTTGTCGTTATTGGCGGTAAATTTTCTTTTAGCTCCTGTAACTCAAGTCAAGTTTTTCCGCTTTTCCTTGCACAACCTTTTTGCAAATGTTGGAGCGGTTCGGCTACCTGACCCGTAGAGTGTATTGCATAGTTCATTTGTATGTTGGTATGATGGTTTCATACATTTTTTAGAAGGGATTACCATTAGTGTGGTTGATCATTTGTTTGTTTAGAATATCCGCTTTTAATATTTTCAAAGAAAAACTAATGATGGGAATTCCATAATCCATCAGAATGTTTTGAATACCCGCTAATAATATTTTCAAGACCAAATTAATAACGGGAATTTCCTAATTTTTGGGAAAATATTAAAAACCCGTAATTTTTTTATTCCATAATTTTTTCTGAAATTAATTAATTACAATTCTTGTTTTAAATTAAATTATATTCGGTTAAACGAAATAATTATAAGAGCTTCTTAATAAAAGAATAAATAAATATACAACAGTAAAAGTAACTCCATTTTTATTAAAATTCATATAATTTATTAATAAGTGTTATTAAAAACTTAAATTAAATATTTATGAATATTACAACCATGAAAACGTTACTTTTCTGCTATTTGCTATTGTGATCGTAATTCACAGGTTCGAACTGCGATCGCAATCACTGGTTCGAATCGCAGTTCATAGAAGCGAACTGCTATTTATAAAAAGTGATCGCAGTTGCGATTTGCGATTTTTCAATCACAGTAAAAAAATCACCGGTAGTGAAATATCGCTCATCACTAGTGTCAATCCTCTTTTCATGGGTCTTTTCCAATGATTTGGTACATGGTGAAGCTCTGGTCAGTTCTGTCAGGCAATCCATCGGCCACCGTCGCTTTGTTGTTCTTCAGGCGGATAATTGCTATTCGAAATTTTTCAATGGAATGTCCACTCCATCGTCATCGATTGGGGAATTGGGTTCAAGTATCTCCTGGTGTAATGCTTTCACTACCATTCAGCAGGCTGGAGAAGTGTTCCCTCCATTATTTCAGTACGCTCTGGGCATCAATCACTAGATCATCGGAGGTTCTACAAGAGTATTCTCCGGTCTTGAAACCTTCTGTTAGTCGGCGCGTCTTTTCGTAGAATTTTTGAAAATTACCTCTGTCGGCCAGCTTGTCAAGCTCTTCGTACTTACGCTTTTCGGCCGCACTCGTTTTCTGTCTGCAAATGCGTATCGCTTCCCTCTTCAACTGTCGGTATCCATCCCGCACGTGTTGTGGTTTTCCCTCCACTGCCACACGCCCTTCCTCATCGTATCAGCCGTTCTTTTGCCTTTCCGAAAACTAATGGTTTCGTTTGCAGCTGTAATTAGGGATCTTATTAGTTAACCTTGATTCGATTTTGTTGATAATAAACAACGAACCGTTGCATGCAAATTTTCGGTCGGCATCGATCACAAATTTAATAAATCCATATAGCTTCTATAAGAAATTCAACTCTAAAGAGTATTATAGCTTCGGTGCTCCCGTTTTTTCACGCTTTGCCTACAAATTAAATGATTTTTCGCTTGCCGGTAATTGGCTATAGTATACTAGGATTCTCCCGGGCATAATGACACTTTAATAAATATAATATAGAAGCTATTTACTAAATACCATTTGCTACTAATAGTTCTGATGTAAGAATTTGTCGACAATTATTATAATTATTGCTTCTCATTGATTTTTGGTCTTGGTTTAGTAATAATATAATCCAACCATTGCAATTATTGTTGATTAATATAAATATAAATACTCGTGTATATCGAATGGTATAGTAATATGTAGTTCCATTTGTTCTTTCTTGGTATTAAGTAAAAACAGGAAACACTGTAATCGCATTCATAAATACAAAATACTGCTTACTACCTGGGTGCAAAACGGTAGGTTGAAAGTACACAAAATTGGTATCGGCACTCGATAGAAGAGACTGTAGGAACATGATCGGAATACCACCAGATAGTGTGGCTATACACGCCCGCAGAAAGGAAAAAGAGGTGACAGATCGATCGAGAAGACTATAGGAAATGTCTAGAGCAAGGCACCAGGAAAGCAATCTTCTGCGCACTTGTCCCGCATTGGCAAGACTACGATCCTAAAAGATGTCTACTCCTCTTGGACCTAATAACTGAACTCCATTTGGTATTGCAAAGGTATCAGGGTATGAAAATACTAAAAATTTGTACAATACAAATTTACAAATTTAATTATTGTTGATGAAATTTGTGTAATTTTCAAGCGATTCGTTTTTTCTCAATCTATTCAGAGGATGGAGATATTTATAGAAGTTCACGCAAGTGAGGAAAGTGCTCTGATTGTCATTCACTTGGGAGTGGCCAGCAACGACTCTTTTACATATGGCTCAAGCAACTCACGACTTCCGTTCTTTGACCAAGTATGTTCTGGGTAGCCAGAAAACATCCTTTTGAAGGTGAGCTAAAATGAGAAGACGAAACATCCCCTCCACAGGGTTGTGTCAATGTCCTCGGGATCTATTCTATAACAAAAGTGTAAAGGATTTTCACTTTTACTGCAATATTTATTGTAGCTTTTGACTGGATGAATCTACAACCTTCGTAAGTTTTCTGCATCGTCCATTATTGGCAATGGTTACTCAGTAAAATTGAGTGGTTTTGTAACATATCATATACAGAGTGATTATATCAAGATGGAAATGTTTCTCTTATGAAATAATGAAAATATTTTGAAATTATTTCTTAATTGGTTTAGAGAAGTTGTGTATATATAGATTTAAAATTTCATTTGAATAATAAATTTTAACTAACTACAGTAGAACTAAAATACCAAGAAATTGTACAAAAATACTTAAACTACGATATCAGCCATAATCGTTAGAATATCTGCTCAAATATCTTCTCCTATTTTAGTTACTTCCTGAAGGCGAAATCATGTCAATTGATCAAACAAACAAACTTTGCACAGGAATACTTTCTATTGTATAAATAATAAAAGATATAACAAGACAACAACAAATGAGCGTTATAACGTTGGCAACAGTTGACGATTTGTCGATAAACAATGTCTGGGGAAGTTGGAAACATTTCTATAGTTACCAAAATTACAAGAAAATGCAAATATTCCACAACTTGCGCTGCGCGATAACGTGATAATGGGAAACAAGTGCAGCTAATGGGAGCATGCAAGGAATACAATAGATACAAGAAGTTTCAAGTCACAATTTCATATAGAAGAATATGTGCTTGTCTATATTACGAGTATATGTATATACCATACAAACTTGGGTGACCCAAAGACTAAATTATTGAATTTATGGGATAAATTTAACTTTTCGAACCTTTTAAAAGTATGTATGTAACAATCTTTGAGATGAAAACGGATCAAAAGTTATGCTATTTTTAAATAAAAATTACCTTTGGTTCTATTTTTGTTCACCTAAAACTATTCGAGATAGATATGGAGTTGGTGACAGTACATATAGATAACTAAGAAAACGAGACAAGTCGACTATATATAATACTTAAGTAAAAATGGAGATACCTTGAGGAAACTTAGTACACGGTACGCTTTCATGGCACTTAAGTCGGTCTAGCAGATGGGTGGAATCAGATCATTGCCACGCCCGTAAGACGTCATTACTCCAAAACATATAAAGTGTCATAATTAGAGCTCAATTAAGATATAAAACTGTAATTTAGCACAGGGTATCGCAGTAGCAAGGGGACGTCTGAGCTGAAACTTTTTAAAAAGTGGATGTCTCTTAAACTAATCATGCAAGGTAACAAAATTCGCTCTGGGCACCCTACCCATCCTGTGAAATTCAATTTACAACCCCACCCACTACCCATATATATAATGGTATTGTCAAAAACAACTAAAAGCTCCATTAATTAATAACTAAGTACGCCAAAAGAAAATGGTTTTATGAGAGCTGGTGTCAAATTTGGTTGATGGGCGTGTGACCGCCCACTTTTAGGTGCAAATCCATATCTCGGGACCTACTTTACCGATTTCAACAAATTTCGGTAGGGCGAAAGCATACAAAAGCCACGTCTCCTTCGCATATAACACAATTGTAAATTCTATTTGATCCTATTACTTTCTTCTATGACCAAAAATTATCAAGTCGGACAAAGCGTTTTAAGACCCCAGATATTGAATATGTGGACGCCAATTTTTATCGAAAATTTCGGTTAATCTGCGCTGTCGACTTTGATTCTTGCAAATTACGAGGGTATAAAATGTTCTGTCGCATTAGAACTTAGCCCTTTTTTTACTTGTTTTCTTTGTATTCAGGGTCATTTTAAGCCATAAATCCAATAGCCAATTTTGTGGCTCACCCTAATACACACATAATACATATATGTACTTTGTAAGGAATATTTTTAATTGCTAGGAGTAGTCGCATCTACTGTTGAAGTCGACATACGTGTCTCACAGTATACGAAGTCGATTCCAAAAGTATTTTCTCTATGAATCTAACCAGAGAATGTAAAAAAATTGACCACCGCAACAATGCTTCATCTTTTTATTTAATCCGTCTGAAAATAAAGTTGTGATTGTCATAGTTTTCCTAACTTTTTCTTGAGGTCTCCACGGGCCAAATAAGGAGAATACGATGTATTTGCAAAATATTCCACTCTGACTTCCAGCACTGTTATGCAGTTTCATGGTTGCGCTTGTTGCCCAGAGTCTCCCTTTCTCGCGCAGTTTCAATCGCCGGTATCCGTAATCGAGATGGTTAAACTCTGTGAACAACTTCCATTTTCTACTTACTACCAACTTAGTGAATTTAATCATATTAATTAAAATCCGTCGTGTGATAATAAGCAAATGTTATTATATCTAAAGATTTGCATTAAGTTAAAATTACAATTTGTTTATTAATTACATAAAGGCATTCGAAGTATAAGATTTGTACTATATATCACCTGAACTGAGTTTCTGAATCCCACTCTGCACCATATTTATTTCAAGGTCTTTGTGTAAGTTAATATTTTTGATATACCATGAAGCGAATGCAATCAACCTGAGTGTTTTCGACTGATATCTTTGAATTAGTTCTAAGTTTGGTTTACTTGCAGTTCCCCAGATATGTATTCCATATTCCACAAATCGGTTTTAAAATGCTTTTATAAAGGATCATCTTATTTTTGAGACTAAGTTTCGATTTGGGACCCTGTAACCAGTAAATTTTTCTCGTCTTGTATTTTGATCTCGTATTGGTGCCACGTTAGTCTTCTGTCTAAGTGCATCCCAAGATACTTAGAGTTAGAGCTTTCTGGTATAATTGTTTGATTGAGATTGCCGCTGGGGTAATCTTCAGCTTTCATGGTGAAAGTAACATGCGTTGATTTTGTTTCATTGACCATAATGTTCCAGTTCAGTTGTTTCATGTTACATTTTCGCTTAGACCAAAAATGTGTCCGGCAATAAAAATTAACAATATTTTAGTACCCCAAGCGAATGAAGTAACCTATCTTGGTATTCACCTAGATAGAAGACTTACGTGGAAAAAACATATATCTAGTAAAATAACTTGCATGAAGATAAGAGCTGCAAATTTAAATTGGCTATTAAATAAAAACTCCAAACTTAGCCTAGACAACAAAGTGCTTTTATATAATGCGGTCATAAAGCCGATTTGGATGTATGGCATTCAACTGTGGGGTACGACCTGTGCAACTAATATAGACATAATACAAAGGTTCCAATCAAAAATGCTTAGATCAATCACGTGTTCACCATGGTACATGCGTAATGAGAATATCCATAAAGACCTTGGTATTTCTATGGTAAGAAAAGAAGTAGAAGACAGCAGAATTAAATATATATGTAAACTCCGTGATCACCCAAACCCTTTGGCTAATGCTTTGGTACATTCCTGCAATGAAACACGCCTTAAAAGAAGAGATATGCCCGCGTACTGAGGAGCAATGTATCACCAAAACACCTCAATCATTTGCTTGAGCGTGTCTAGTTTTTAAATAGGTTTAAGATTTTATTACTTATTGTTAGGCTTTAAACACACAAAAAGCAGATTCAATAAATAAAAAGATATTGAAAACAAAAAAAAAAAAAAGTTGTTTCTGAACAGTTTGTGAGAACTAAATATCTTATAGAATTTAGTCCACACGAAGGCCCACCCTATTGTTCACAAGCATACATATATACGCAGCGGTAAAACCACGCCACGAAGATGGAGAAACCAGACATGCAGATAAAAGGACAACAAGAATGCATACGCAGCGGTAAAAACACGCCACGCAAACCAGACAAGCAGACGAATCAACAGCAAGCATGCATACGCAGCGGTAAAATCACGCCACCGCCAGCAACACACGCCATCCCAGCAACACACGCCATCCCAACGCAACATGTTGCGAATGTGCTAGCACGCAACACAGGCTTGGTGGGTAGTTAGATGGCGGATGATCAGTCAGTCAGCACGGGACTGTGACAGCGTACACACGTGTTGGGCATCAGACTATGCAGTGAGTTTATCCTCTGGCTAGTCTTGGTACCCTAACTTGTGAACGCCGTATGTTAAGGGTGAGCTCGGTAGTGAGTTTATCCTCTGACCGACTCAACCGTTAACATCGCGGTCGCTAAGGCAGTCTTCCGTGGTCCGGGGTCTTTAAAAGTGACCGTCGCAGTAAAGCCGAACGTCGGCAGAAGCAGCGCGTGGTAAAAGTGGTGATAGCAAGGTCCAGTAAAGCCGAGCGTCGGCAGAGGCAGCGGCGCGTGGTCAACGTAGTGATAGCAAGGTCCAGTACAGCCGAGCGTCGGCAGAGGCAGCAGCGCGTGGTCAACGTAGCGACAGCAAGGCGTAGTGAAGCCTACGCGCGCGTCGGCAGAAGTAGCCGAGCGCAGAAAGCGTAGCACGCGAGAGTGAACGCGTATAGCAGGGCAGCGACAGGGAGGCCCACACGAGCGCCGGCAGAAGCAGCAGCGCGTGGTCGAAGTGGTGGCAGCAAGTCGTCTAGCACCCAGGAGCGCAGCAGAGCGGGGAAACGGTATTGCCCTAGCGGAGCACACCGGACCGTTACCCCAACAGCGCCGTCCTCAGGAGACGTCCTGTGTCGTGGGCTAATATATTATATTAGATATTTAGTTGAGTTGAATAAATAAAGAAACGGTTCGCAGAGGAGCCCCAACATTTACAAATTTATTGTAACGAACCCTGGACACGGCGAGTATACCTCAGCAATTATCCTTGTAAGAAGCAGGGGCAACAAAAGCTTCGTTACAATTGGCGCCCGAGCAGGGACCCTGCGGATCGTATATTATCAGGAAGACGACATTTAGTACGGAGATGGCAGATCTCATGTGGTTAGACAACGTGTCCAAGGAGCAGCTAATCTCCTTCGCACAGAGTCTGGGAGTTGACCACATAGGCACCACGCGGGAGATTCGTAAGCGGATAACTACATTGGCAGCCAAGGCGCACGGAGACCCCGAAGTAGAGGAAAAATTTTTACAAATGGAAGCTGCGTACAAAACAAGTGAGATCGCTTCACGAGACGAAGGCGAACAGAAGACAACATTCCCAGCAGATCAAGACAGAGGGACCGCGAGCACATTCGCGGAATCATCACGGCTACAGCCGCCAGAAAGAAACAGGCTACTTCAACAGAACCACATGGTTACATTCGCACCCATCATCGACCAGGTAAGGAAGTGGTCCGTGAAATACGACGGCGGGCGAGACCCATTAGCGTTTGTCGAGAGACTAGAAGAGCTCTCCGAAGTGTACATGGTGAATGTGGACATCCTTCCAAGAACCATGCCCGAATTATTGTGCGGTACCGCTCTCCAATGGTATCGCAACAATAACGAACATTGGGAGAGCTGGACAACCTTCAAAAAGGACTTTCTGCGATTCTTCCTACCAGCACGTTACTTCGAACGCCTCGAAGATAACATACGGCAGCGAAGACAACACGTTCGAGAAAAATACAAGGACTACGTTCTAGCTATGCAGAGCTTAATGCGACACGTTGGGTATAATCCGGAAGAGCGACTGGAAAGGATTTTTCGGAATAGTCACACCGATTATTTGCTCTACATTCAGCGGCGAGATTTCGAGACGCTGGCCGAACTCATCACACTGGCTGAAGAGTACGAAGGGATATACGAAGGACAACGACGAGGAGTAGAGCCACCTCGACGCGAGATGACGAGACACATCATAGGTGACCACGAGGTGAGAAATGTAAGTAGGCCGTTACCACGTGCACCACAACACCGCGCAACGGTAGATGCGCATCGTCAGCAACCATCTACGAGTGGAGCCGTTAGGCCGGGAAATATCTGCTTCAGATGTGGTCAGGAAGGTCACCACGCCAGGAGATGCCGTAATCCCAAGAAATTGTGTTGCAGGGAGTGTGGCCGAGCGGATGTGCTAACGAAAGAATGTTGTCATAAACAACAGGGAAACGACCAAGGGTTTCGCCAAAGACAAGGCGCGGCGAACCCACGGGACTCAGCGCCGAACAACCAATAATTATGCATCAGGAACGCGGCCGGCTATACGCCCTAATCACGCTGGGCGGAGAACCGGCGGAAGCCGTCATCGACACCGGCGCTTCGAAAAGTTTTATATCACCACGAGTTGCAGAACATATGGACGCAACCGGGAACAGTAAGAAGGTGAGCGTAGCTATCGAGATACAAATGGCCGATGGCACCACCAGCAAGATTTTCGACGCCGTGGAGACCACCATTCAACTCGGAAAGACATCATTAAAGGCAGTGTTACACGTGATGCCCGGAGCGATTGATGACGTCATACTTGGATTGGATACACTGGGGAACATGGGAGCTGTAGTATCCTGCGGAGGTCACCAGGTAGTGCTGAAAGCGTCAGATGCGCAGCAATCAACGGCAGCCCGCACCATGTCATCCAAAGCCGTAAGCAACGTAACCCCTACTACGCCAGACACACGCCGGATGAAGAAGAAGAACAGACGAAAACTTAAGTGCAGGAGGGTCAATCGACTCGGGACTTCATCGGCCGTCAACCAGAGAAACGAAGCGGCCCGTATACGTGATTTTTTAGACGAAGAACTTCGAAAATTTGAAAGCATGAGTGGAGTGACGACCGTGGCGGAACATAAAATCACTATGACCGACAGCCGACCAATCAAGCAACGATATTTTCCGCGGAATCCAGCGATGCAGGCCATCATCAACGCCGAGATCGACGAGCTGCTGGCGAAGAAATGTATTGAGCCGTCTCACAGCCCACACAGCGCGCCGATTGTGTTGGCACGGAAGAAGAACGGTAAGTGGCGTTTATGCGTGGATTATCGGCAACTCAACGCCCGATCTGTACCCGACGCATACCCCTTACCTAGGATACAACATATACTTGACAAGTTACGAAGAGCAAGGTACATTAGTAGTCTGGATCTCAAGAACGGCTACTGGCAGATACCTTTGGAGCAAGGCAGCCGCCCGTATACCGCCTTTACCGTACCTGGGCGTGGCCTATTTCAATGGCGCGTGATGCCATTCGGTTTACATTCGGCACCAGCGACGTTCCAGAGAGTACTCGACCAGGTCATAGGCCCGGAGATGGAACCACACGCCTTCGCCTACCTGGACGATATAATCGTCATAGGCTCTACATTCGAGGAACACATACGGAATTTGCGAAAGGTACTGCAGAGACTACAGCAGAACAACCTTCGAATTAACCCTGAAAAGTGCGAATTTTTTAAGAAGGAACTCCGATACTTAGGTCATGTGATTAGTGACAAAGGCATCCACACCGACCCCGAGAAAGTTGCAGCAATCCAGGAGCTGAAGCCACCAACTAACGTGAAAGAAGTCCGTCAGTATCTGGGGATAGCCTCTTGGTATCGCCGCTTTGTGCCAGATTTCGCGACCATGAGCCAGCCGCTCACAGCTCTCTTGAAGAAAGGGAAGCACTGGAAATGGGGACCTGAGCAACAATCAGCATTTGAAAGCATCAAGCAAAAGTTAACGGAGGCTCCCGTCCTGGCATGTCCGGATTTCAGCCAGGCATTCACTTTGCAGACGGACGCCAGCAACATCGGCCTTGGAGCCGTACTGACGCAGAATCTGGAAGGAGGAGAACGCGTAATAGCCTACGCCAGCCGAAAATTAAATGAGGCAGAGAAAAACTATTCAGCTACCGAAAAGGAGTGCCTCGCCATAGTCTGGGGAATTCGGAAAATGAGACCTTACCTAGAAGGATATCGATTCAAGGTGATAACCGATCACATGTCACTGAAGTGGCTGAATTCCATAGAGAGCCCTTCCGGTCGTATAGCACGATGGGCTTTAGAGTTACAGCAGCATACTTTCGACATCGAATATCGCAAAGGGAAACTCAACCAAGTAGCAGACGCACTGTCCCGACAGCCGCTAGAGACCATAAGGCAAGCGACGACGATGGCTCCACAATGCAAATGGTGGCGTAAACGAGTAGAAGAAGTTCGCGCAAACCCAGAGAAGTACGCAGATTACATGGAGAAGGATGGCCAACTTTACCGCCACATTCCGTGCAGATCTCAGGATGAAGAGGCCGTACCCTGGAAGCTATGCGTGCCTAAGCCACTCCGCATAAGAGTGCTGCAGGAGAACCACGATATTCCTAGCGCCGGACACATGGGCATACGCCGGACAGTAGCCCGAGTCGCCAACCGATATTATTGGCCAGGAATGTTCCGCGACATTAGCCAGTACGTACGGCGGTGTGAGTCCTGCCAGAAATACAAGGAAGGACAGCAGAGACCAGCAGGGAAGATGCTCTCACAGGTAGCACAGGAACCGTTTGCCACAGTTTGCACCGACTTCATCGGACCCTTACCGCGATCAACCCATGGCAACACAATGCTACTAGTGTTTTTCGACCGCTTCAGCAAATGGGTTGAGCTAGTCCCCATGAGGCGCGCTACATCTGAAGGACTTCGTCGCGCATTTAGAGAGAGAATCCTCGCAAGATTTGGTGTTCCGAGATTCTTATTTCGGACAATGGTGTTCAATTTACGAGTACACTATGGCAACACTATCTAAAGGAATTAGGGGTACGCCAGCAATTCACGGCGCCGTATACACCCCAAGAAAATCCCACGGAAAGGGTAAACCGCACGATCAAGCGAATTATTGCACAACTCAGCAAATCACGACATCAGCAATGGGACGATTTTCTCCCTGAGATCGAGCTCGCAGTGAATTCCAGCATATCGGCCTCCACAGGGTATAGCCCGGCATTTCTCGTACAAGGACGAGAACCGCGACTGCCAAATGCCCTTTTCGACGAAGTTAATATTGGCACAGGTATGATGCCCACGACGGCTGAAGAGAAGTACAACAGGATGCAGGAAGCCTTCAGAATCGTTCGACAAAACATGGAGAGAGCATCCACGGACCAAGCCCGCCACTATAATTTGAGGCGTAGAAAATGGACCCCTGCGATCGGAGAGCTAGTTCTGGCGAAGGAACATCATCTCTCTAAAGCCGCAGACGGTTTCGCCGCAAAGTTAGCCCCGAAGTACGATGGTCCTTATAAAATTCTAAGATACATTTCACCAGTGATCGTACATGTCCAGAAGATCGACGGTGGCAAGGAGAAAACAGTGAACATCAGCGAATTGAAGCTGTACAACAGTTTCGCGGCAGTGTAAAATAAATAAACATTACAAATTTAAAAAATTACAAATTTAAAAATTTCAAACTTAAAAATTACAAATTGGAAAAAAAAAAAAAATGAAAATAAAAATAAATATAAATCCTTACTCAAACGAGCATATCTGCTGGCCAAACGAGTAGATCAAAATTCATTCGACCGTGAGCCGTCAGCGAAGTAAGACAGCCGGAGAATTTCACTAAAGTTTATACGTACATACGAGATGGATAAGGATAAATTGACACGGAGCGTGAAGCGATTCCGCGAACGGATGGAGGAAGAGCAGCGGAAGCTACCTAGGATACGAACACTGGAGGCAGCGGGCACTTCTGGCACTAGAAGTGCCAAATCGGCACGCGCAGATGCCTTGCAGGCAGCGACGCAACATCTGGCGCGACGCACAAGGGTAGCAACAGCGAGCCACGGAACCGACGCCACCACAGCGCACACCAACGACCTTAACGCCGCGACAAATTCCGCAAAGGCCCGTAAGGTGCAGACTGTCATGAGGCGCTATATGGCAGCGCACATAAGTACGACGCGCCGAGCTTCATGGACTGCAGCGTCACAAAGAACCAGCCTGGCCACGGGGCCAGTAAGCGTCGGAAGGATCAGTAGCAGCGAAGCGTCTACCTCTGACGACGCCACCGTCCCTTGGAGATCGCCAGTGATCGAACTCTCCTCCGAAAATGAAGGTACGCTACTGGAGAACGAGAAGGCAGAACTTACCTTCCCAGCGGGACCAAGCGGAGTCTGCCTATACCAAACAGACTTACGATCCCTGGAGGACGGATCGTGGCTCACCGACACGGTCATCGATGCGTATGCGAAGTACCTGGAAACTGAATTTGGCCCGGAAGCCACAGTTCTTAGCCCATTCGTGGTCTGGCAGCTGAACCAGCCAGGAAGGCGCGACGAAAACTTCCGCCGCATTCACCGCTGGATTCGCAACGTGGACATATTTGGACAAAGGGTAGTCCTAGCGCCACACAACGCCGCCCATCACTGGTACCTTCTCGCCCTATCCAACCGTGAGCTCACGCACCACGTCACGGACACAGTCTGCCATCAACCCCACCAGATATGGGTTGCAGATTCTTGGATGAGGGGCAAGGTCACCCACGCAACCACGGCCTGGCGCGAATTCCTCCAGTGGGAGTACAAGGAAAGGGGCGGAGAAGGAGACTTCGAATACCGGGAACTGCTGCTAGACGTACCCCAGCAAGAAAACACAAATGACTGCGGTATCTACGTGCTGGAGACAATAGAGCGGGTCATGCGGTACGCAGGACGAGGCGAAGGGGCACCCGGATGCATCTCCGAACCCTTCACGGCGAAGCTAGCAGCTGAAAAGCGAGCCCAAATATTGGCCACCTTCAGACGACACCAGACAACACCCGCGCCCAACGTTGCAATACCACCACCATCATCTGTGGAAGTAGAGCTGCCACCAGAAGGTCTAAAAATTTCCATCGCCGATGCAGACGGGACAGCGCTAGAGGCCTTCCCGGAGATCGCGGATAGAATTCGCAGAGGCCTCAACGACCTCTCAGGTGGCATCGGGAAGCACCGCCTCAAATTCAACACCACAAAATACAAAGTGGTCATGTACCGGTGGGGCGCCCACATCAAAGCAAAAACCACAACAACAACCCCGGCAACTGAAGAGCCCTAAGGGGGAAAATTTCTTTTTCTAAAACTTTATACTTAGTTTAAGCTATATAGTTCCTAATTACAAAAAAAAAAAAAAAAAAAAAAAAAATTGAATTTATATGGAATAAGCGTGAAAAAAAAAATATATATATTGAACAAACAAAACGAAAACGAAAAAACAAGGGTATCAAATATACTGTATACTTATAGGTGTAAACCTTAGAATTTTTCTTGTTTAAGCCAAATGACGATTGTAACTACATATGTATATGTACTTTTAGGCGTAAATCTTAGATTTTTTTTTTCTATAACAAATAACTATTGTAAGTTAACAATATTGTATTTTAAACTTTTTAAGAAACCATTGTAAATTTACAATAGAATTTATTGAATTTTGCATGGAATGCAAAACCCTCCGAAGTGGGGGGGGAGTGTGAGAACTAAATATCTTATAGAATTTAGTCCACACGAAGGCCCACCCTATTGTTCACAAGCATACATATATACGCAGCGGTAAAACCACGCCACGAAGATGGAGAAACCAGACATGCAGATAAAAGGACAACAAGAATGCATACGCAGCGGTAAAAACACGCCACGCAAACCAGACAAGCAGACGAATCAACAGCAAGCATGCATACGCAGCGGTAAAATCACGCCACCGCCAGCAACACACGCCATCCCAGCAACACACGCCATCCCAACGCAACATGTTGCGAATGTGCTAGCACGCAACACAGGCTTGGTGGGTAGTTAGATGGCGGATGATCAGTCAGTCAGCACGGGACTGTGACAGCGTACACACGTGTTGGGCATCAGACTATGCAGTGAGTTTATCCTCTGGCTAGTCTTGGTACCCTAACTTGTGAACGCCGTATGTTAAGGGTGAGCTCGGTAGTGAGTTTATCCTCTGACCGACTCAACCGTTAACATCGCGGTCGCTAAGGCAGTCTTCCGTGGTCCGGGGTCTTTAAAAGTGACCGTCGCAGTAAAGCCGAACGTCGGCAGAAGCAGCGCGTGGTAAAAGTGGTGATAGCAAGGTCCAGTAAAGCCGAGCGTCGGCAGAGGCAGCGGCGCGTGGTCAACGTAGTGATAGCAAGGTCCAGTACAGCCGAGCGTCGGCAGAGGCAGCAGCGCGTGGTCAACGTAGCGACAGCAAGGCGTAGTGAAGCCTACGCGCGCGTCGGCAGAAGTAGCCGAGCGCAGAAAGCGTAGCACGCGAGAGTGAACGCGTATAGCAGGGCAGCGACAGGGAGGCCCACACGAGCGCCGGCAGAAGCAGCAGCGCGTGGTCGAAGTGGTGGCAGCAAGTCGTCTAGCACCCAGGAGCGCAGCAGAGCGGGGAAACGGTATTGCCCTAGCGGAGCACACCGGACCGTTACCCCAACAGCGCCGTCCTCAGGAGACGTCCTGTGTCGTGGGCTAATATATTATATTAGATATTTAGTTGAGTTGAATAAATAAAGAAACGGTTCGCAGAGGAGCCCCAACATTTACAAATTTATTGTAACGAACCCTGGACACGGCGAGTATACCTCAGCAATTATCCTTGTAAGAAGCAGGGGCAACAAAAGCTTCGTTACAAGTTTTAGATGTTTGTCTATGCATCAATATTACCTGGCCAGGATTAGCCAGATTTAGAACTTTTCAATTGCCACACTTGTGATTGTATCTCAGTCTGTTTTATGTAAGGTATATTCTTTTTTCTTTTTTCTTTTATTTTTCTGCTTTTCTCTTGTCATGTCTACACCAAGAGTTGTTTTCATCTTTTATTGGTACTTGTCGCTTCGGAAAACGTTTCAGGTATTTGGTAGCTTTCCACAGATTATATTCATCGGTCATTTGACATGGACTCTCAAGAAAATCCTGAACATTTTGGCGCTGATAGTCACTATTGAGAGTAAAAGGCGTTTTCCACCGCGTCATCAAAGTCTCGTTTTGTTGTTACTTCCATTTTATGTTTACGGGGGACTCCACTCAGGTCTGGAAAAACCGACCTTATACTTAAAATACACTGCTTTTAAGATGTGACAACAACAGGCATATTCATATTGATAATGAGAGCGGAATGATCTGAGCGCATATCTTCATTATTGGAAATTTCTAGATGATGTGGGTACATGCCGGTATAAATTGCGAAGTCAATTAGATTCGGAATTTTGTTGGAATCGGTCGGTCGTCCACCAGATAAGTTATTTTGAGAAACGCACTTGTACAGTTCGCGGCCTTTGGGATTCGTAAGGCGTGAACCCCACCATGGATGTTTGGCATTGAAATCACCTCCGGCTTAAAATCTTGAACCCATTTTGTTAAAAACGATTTAAAAGTTTCTTTGTTAATATTGAATCGAGGTGAGAAATATAAAGACAATAAAAACTGTTCAAGCCCCAAGATACCGAATATTTAGATCCCGGTACCTATAGTTGATTTTTGATCAAAAATGTCGGCCAATGTGTGATATATATAACAGAAATTAAGGGATAATCTTTCTCTTATAATGGTATGTCTGTATGTCGAAAACGGGTTGAATGGGACCAATACTTCCCTTAGCCTCCATATACTTAAAATAAAGCGTGTTATGTGTAACAGTGTATCTTTGTGTCAAGAAAAGGTTAAATTTGAGTAAAAGTAAATATAACTAATATCAGGATTTTCCAACATCCGGTTGACTTTACTATATATGATTGGTTTTACACCTTAAAGCATTTCCACGACTTTGATTTTTGCAAGTTGCAAGAGCATAAAATGTTTGCTTGCACTCGTACTTAGCCCTTCCTTACTTGTTTTTTAGCTACTTTTGGCGAACCAAAGTTCATATGCTTTCTTGCTTTAGGTTGGTATGTGGTTTGCCATCCTTCGCTGTCCACACACGTCTCGTCGTCTTCAGTATCATCGATCATTAGATCAATATATTGTTTTTTTTTTTTATTTTAGTTCACACGCGTTCGCATTATAAATATTAACTTGGTTTAGTTAATAAATCCAGAGCTTAGAACCTGCGACTGTACTCAATAAGCACACATTAAGAACTGAACTTAATGAATACGAGTATGCAAATCTCATAACAGTATCGACATCAAGTTTTTTTTTTATAATCTCGTGATATACTTTATATATTGGAATAGTCCTTAGCTTCGATATCTATTTAAATTTTCAGCCTCTTTTTTTAATATAATTTTCCCATTTAATTCTACAGATGAAGATTTGGGCGAGGACTATCCAGAAATGCGCGAGGAAGTACACCTTGAGGACTTCTTTTGGACTGGTTCAGGGGATGGTCCACCTGACTATCTAAAGAAAGTGCACACTGGCATCAGTAAGGGCAAAGACGTGATTGTCAAAACGGAGACCGTTGTTGCGACAGTTTATGTGGACGGGAATAATGTAAGCATGCGGTTTTTTTAATATCTAAGTTCATTGTCAAGTTATTGTTACAGGAAATTGATATACCGATATGCTTGGATTGTCCGCCAGACGATGGCGGCGGTACTTGGGGTGTTGGCGCGATGCCACCACTTAATTACTCAGCGACAGATCGCAGATATTGGCTGCTCACAGTGATGTCGGGATTCTATTCGCAAAAAGATAATCCGCTCTTGGAGGAGAAGTTGGCGCGATTATATCGATTGGCTTTTACGAGGTATTTATGATACAAAATCATCATAACTGGTCTTAGGCGGTACTATTTTGTATTATTTGTCGCATGTTGCTCTGCAATTAAGACAATCTTTATCGCCACTACAAGAACTACTTAAAAAAAATAATTTGGCATCGTTATTCTATAATTTATTCTAACAGGCAACAGTCGAAACATTTAGGCATCAATGGTGCACAGCAGATTGCAGGAATCGCGGTATCGGCTGGGAGAAATAGGCGTGGTCAACATGAAGCCGACGTACATACATTAGAGCTCACGACGCCTAAAGGTCTGAAAAGCTTATTGGAAATTTATGCTTGAAAAATACGAATTTTCAACTCTTCTTCTTTCTTCTCTTATAGATCTCGACGACGACGCCGAAATGCTTGACATGATCGGTGGTGCTACACCAGCCAACACTCACCCCATTCAGCCGAAACGTAAAGCAAACAGAGATACTGAGTGGGAAACGTCTTCGGAGGAAATCGAAAAGAATTTCTCTCTTACAACCACGACCGTTTCCGATGAAATTACCACGACCACAACTTCGTATACGGAAGCAACACGCGAAAAAGTCGCAAGCACCACACAATCGCCACACATGACTATAGTGCCTTGGGAGTTGATACAGGAGGATGCAAAATCAGAGAAACTCCAAGCGGCAGCGGCACTCTTGGACACACAAGCTTCACTGGTACCGTTACAACCGCAGACTCCATTGCTGCGTAATGCACAAGTACGTGTGGTTATCCATAATATCACACGGATTACTGAGGACGAAGTGCAGAAGGGCATACACAGCATTGGCTCGTATGATGAAGATATTAATGAGAAGATGTGAGTACTTAGGCGGTGTCAGTTGTTTAAGTTGAGTCACATTTCATATTGTAATTTCTCTAGCGATGAACGTCCCATTGCAAATCAAACTGAGCTCATCTACTCCGTATTCGTCAACGGTCGTCCGGTGTTGGCGGTAACGGCAGCCAACGATATGAAACTGGTGTCTGAAACAGAAGCGTCGAATGTCATTGGGCAGGAGGTCTACATGAAGTCCGAACGTATGCAAAGTTTAGCAGCTTTTAAACTTAGAATATAATTATTTAATTCTAACCTATAAATTATTTAACATCCTTAGCTTATTTGCGCGAGCCACAGGCTACACCATTAGCGCCTGCCATACGTAGCGGTCAGTCGGGTTTCATAGACTCCATACAGAACAATACCGCCTTGGTGGTGGTCACTTCGCTTGCGATCTTACTGCTGTTGCTTTTGCTCATCGCATTGCTGTTAATGGGTCGATCGCGTGTGCGTGAGAAACAGCGGTTAGAGGAACAAAGGTACACTTACGGCTTTAATCGAAACCCTGAAACTCTCATCTAATTGTCTATAACTTTTTGCACAGAACGACCAGCCGGAATGAGCTCTTAGCTGAACTGCAATCTGGGCGCGGCGCTTCCACAGAAACCGGCTTAGATACCGGTCGTACTACAACGCACTCTCGTGACATTGGCGTACAGAACTTCTCATTCGAGCACGATGGCACACATCATGCACGCGAACCACGAATTAACTTCCCAAGTCCACCGGCAGAACGTGAATACCGTCGCGATTCACTTAGTTCATCGGACAATACATCTGACTCTTCAGTTTATTGTCCTATTAATCCGCCAGCGCCGGATGTTCAACGTATACTTGATGATAAGGCTGCGGCTTTATTCGATAAACATCGTCGCAGGCATGCGCAACATGATTACGATCAGGCAGAGGGGCATGAGAATGCTGTATATACTACTGTCATTACGGAGAAAAAGCATGACAAGACACGCCGCAAAAATAAGCGACGTTATCTCTCTGAGAATCGCGTAGGTTCTCTAGAGACCAGTCCACGCACACACCATGCAGCGCAGTCTTCGGGTGATGAGGTTATTAGTGGCTCTTTGGATGAGGAACAATTGAGTCCCACATATGCGAATTTTGAAAGGAATGAGGCATTTAATCCGCACAACAATTATCATCGCAACAAACTTTTACATCAGAAGAGCGTGTTCGGCGATAAGATTGATGTGGAGCAACTACCGACCGTAGAAGCTGTGAATAAGGAGGTCATACGCACATTACAGCCCACGGAAAGGTCTTCCGATACAGGCAGTATTGGTTCATTCTTATCGATGGCCTCTGTGAAAGCTTTTCCGAAAAGTTCACTGCCCCAGCCATTGAATCGGGTGTTAGATCCAGTTTTTGTCACATACTACGACAATGTTGAGGACCCTGCTGCAAAGAAACAAACCGCGCAAACACGTCCGTTGCGTAGACAGCAGAGCCGACACGATGCTTTGGATGCAACGGCCATAGCGACTATAGAAAGTTTCCCCACACCAAAGGCGCCATCACAAACCAATTTGGGCGCTTCGCAGAGTGACAACCCAGATCCGGGTGTTGTTGGCCCTGTAGTTTGGGAACGGCATAAGAAACGAATGAAAGAGGCGGCGGATAACGATGATGCGGGTAATGATGTTGGGGATAACCAAACAGAAGGGGAACAAGGGGAACGGGAACGTTATTGAGCGTTGAATGCTCTTAGCATATGTATATTAGACAACTGTAGACTAGACCCCATCACCAACGTAGTTAATGAGATACAAATGTAGATAAAATGTATTGATTGATTGCTAGTCGAATAGACACAATCGATATTTAAAATGTATTCGTAAAAAACTGACAGGCAAACTGCTCAACACTTAACACTTCCAAGCTCAACGCAAACTCCTCTTTATTCTACATTCTTCCTCTTGTCTTCTTCTATTTTACTTCCACATATACACATTTCCAATAGACGACATGCTAATGGGGTATGACGATAGGTTTGGCAATAATCCGGGAGCAATAAGAGTTCATTATGAAGATCTACTAGAAAGCGCCATACACATGTATTCCAGTCAAGAAGACTTGCCGATGCCTCTGCCAACACGAGACTTCGTAAATAAACGTAAACCTACAAAATGGGAAAATCGCGGCTCATCGGCGGGCGTATCCAGGTTGGTAGACTGCACTTTCAGTCAGATTTTTTCAGATTCTTTATGAGCAAATGAACTTTCGTTTTCACCTTTAGCTTTGCCGCACGCCTTAATACTACCGATGTCCGTCCAGCCACTGCCCAACCATTGAAAACAGCAAAATCCAACAACTCAACGCAACCACCTTCACCTGCCAGCGGCGCTTGGGGTGGTAGTCTTTACGGTTCACATTCTCCACTAAGTCGACCATTGAGTGCTGGACCCTATCAGCGCTCGGAAACGTTTCAGGTGGTTGGTCCACCCAAATCGGCAACAAATCGGTCTGATGTCTCAGCGGAGCCACTTATAGAGGCAATCAAAAGCGAATTACGACGATTTAAGGATGATAAGCATTAGATTCTCTGGATAAATGTGAAGCACAAAATGATTGCACAAATTTAATTTGAAAATAAAAGCATGCAAATACGCATATTTATAATGAGTCTTGATATTGTTCACATTTTAAAATAGGTTTTGTGGAGTTATCGAAAAGTAATAATATTTACTGCTATGTTAATAATTTATTCACATATGGGTTCTCCATTGAACATTTCCAAAAGTAACGCAAGGTTATAAATCTCAAGATCTATTTAGAAAATTATTAAGAAATTTATTCTTTCCATTAGTTTGCAAAGTAAACAACACAGAAGCTCAGAAAACAGGCCGGAGTCGTCATGATAAAAATAAGAAATAAGAAATATGTCCATTTGGTCGATTTAGATTAGGTTAGATGGCTGATCTACAGAGATCGCACGTGGACTGTTATATGTCGTGCGTTCCCAAGTGCTTAAGCCTTGACCTCCAAAACTCGGGCAGCCAAGAAGCAAGTGGTAAGATGTTTCCACCTCGGTTTTTTCCATTCGGCTTCTGCATATGGCGTCTGGTAGAATTTCCAGCCTTACACCATCGACATCAATAGAGTAATGGCCTAACAACTGAGGCTAGAAATCACTTCATCTCTTGCGATCGACCTCGGGCCAAAGGTATTTTGCGACTGCAAAATATGTACCGATGGTGGTACTGCACTGGCCAACTTCCCGCGATAGGTCCAGCTCTCTAGTAGTCGAAGGCAAGAGGATATGAGAGCACCGACCCACTGATAGCGGTTCTACGGTGCCTTTCCTTTGCTAGGTCATCGGCTTTACAATAGCCTGTGATTCCGCTGTGGCTTGGCATCCATACCAGTCTTATCACAAAGAAACTCGATGCTATTGATAACAAGGTTAGGCACTCGCTGACCAATCGTGAAGGATAATGAGAACCAGGCTAATATACAAGTCAAATCAGACCTAATATTTTGACTGTGAACAGCTTAGTTATTTGAAAAGATTTTATAATGCTAAGAATAACCATCTTTGTATGATACAACAGGATTAAATCCACCTTCATTTTTAAGTTCTATTTATTTTGGCAGAACAAAGTGTTTAATTATTTTGATTTAGGTTTTTGGTCACATATTATTACCCAGTTTCATAGCTCATAAGAAACTACTAATGAGAAAAGATCTAAATGTCAGAAGCATATATATATTTTTTTCAATGTTAATGAAGACGAAATGATGAT
This sequence comes from Bactrocera dorsalis, assembly GCF_023373825.1. Lineage (NCBI taxonomy): Eukaryota > Metazoa > Arthropoda > Insecta > Diptera > Tephritidae > Bactrocera > Bactrocera dorsalis. The sequence continues at coordinate 41,179,498 of NC_064304.1, read as the reverse complement.
TTCTCCAATGTGCTTTAAATTCAGTAAATGGGTCCCCGAACTAGTCATACGGAAGAGTGGAATCTATTTTTAGATAATTTGAAAACCCGAAAGTTTTAGGTGATACGTACAACCGTTAGGTGAACATAACTATAATGCTATAATGCTCTATAATGCTAACCTCTAACGGGTTACAAGAGTAAAAAACAAGCTTTGAAAAAACGCTACATTGGGCACAGGAAAACGTCAACTGTGACGGGAGGATTGTAATATTTTTAGATCAGTCAGGTTTATTATTGTTTAACCTCTTGAGGCATGTTTGGCTAAGAAAGGGACAAACATTAATTCAAAGAAATGCTAATCAGTTCTAAAAGGTGCATGTTTATGGATGCTACTCTGCTCATGGATTTGGGATTGTGAGGTGGTTCACAGAAAACGTGAACGCCGTTATAATGACAAAATTGTGCAGATCTTTCTGAATTGCTTTTGCTATATTCAGTTGAAAAGATTTACGGCAAAAATAACCACGATTGGAAACTGCAAGAAGAAACTTATTCGAAACTAAAGAGCGGACTCTGTGTTGAATGGAAACAAAAAAACCATACAGTTACTTTAAATTGACCATCACAGTCACCAGACGCCCATCTGATAGAGAATGTTTAGGGTTTATTAAAAGCCAAAATATCAGGAAAACTTTTCATGTCAACAAAAGATTTCATTTGATTACTTCAACTTACCTGGAACTCCTGCCTTCCTATAGAAAATGCGATTGCAAGTGTCCCAGAGGTGAGGCCATAATAGATAGCGCGGAAGATTGAAACAAGTATTGAATGAACACTTAGGCCCTTAGGACCACCTTCCGACTTCGTTAATTAACATTGTGGAAGCAGCGCACAGAGGTTGCAACAAACTCACTGGACATTCGGAATGCCTTTAACAGGTCTTATTGGAAAAATATGATAGACGCATTAGAAAAACACTTTAAAATATCTACATATCTCAGCTTAATGGTGCGAAGCTACTTGAAAGACAAAATCAGACGAAGTTAAAACCTCTTGTAGCCGAGTTAACAACCTCCGACGGACCAAGGCACATACGAGTACAAGTCACGCCAGGAGCTGTGTAGGGCTCATTTCTTGGTTCAGACCTCTAGATCGCCAGCTACGTTGGTATATTGAGTTTCGAATTGCCAGAGTATACATACCTAGAATGCTAGGCGGACAACATCGTTGCGATAATCACCGCGTCAGACACTGGAGATGCGCTCAGGAAGTTAAACAAGTTGATGAATAGAACACAAATGTGGCTGACGCGTGCGATCATGCACGCCACATGCCACTTAAAAAACTAACTATATAAAGCAGTGGTTTCGGTCTGTTTACGTTAACGTTAACTTCACTGCTGCTTATATCAGCTATATGTATAACTACGATTAGCTTTTTTTCTAGTCACGTCGTTTGATAAAAAAAATTTCAAGTCGAACCAGGGTTACTTAATGTGGGACAGCATTTCAAGCTCCTTACGTGCAGCTACAAACGACTTCATTGGTTTTCGAAAAAGAAAAAAGAACAAATGATACGATGAGGAGCGTCACGTCGCAGTGGAGAGAAAACATACTGTCTAAACCTCAACGTTAAAACTGACCACGGGCAGGATGGGTTAGATACCGAGAGTTGAAGAGGGAAGCGAGACGCATTTGCAGACAGAAAAAGAAAAAGGCCGAAATGCGTCAGTATGAAGACCGGGACAAGATGGCCTCTTATCGGCCATTCTCGAAAATTCTACGAAAAGATGCGGCTACTAAGAGAAGGTTTCAAGACCGGAGAATACTCTTGTAGAACCAGCAGAGGTGATCTAGTGACTGACGCCCAGAGCATACTCGAATTATGAAAGGAACACTTCTCCAACCTCCTGAATGACAGTGAAGGTATAACATAAGGAGATAGTGAACCCGATTCCCTAATCGATGAGGATGGATGAGACGTTCCATTGCTCGACAATGAAGAAGTTCGAATAGCAATTACTCGTCTGAAGAACAGCAAAGCGGCGGGGCCGATGGATGACGATGAGAGGAAGAGGAAAACCCCTACTCCGTTAGAAAGACCTGGTGGAGAAGGACCTGATTACACTTGGAATCTGCAGTTGGCTACAAACAGTGAAGAATGACTGACGCGCTTTTGTAAACTCGGCTATAATCAGTTGAACGGAGTCTACGCCAATAAAGAAGGAAGAGAAAGTTAATGTACACTCTTTAGTGAATGAAAATAGACAGCTTGTGAAGGTTACTAGCATTTTGACACTATTGATCTTTTGCCCTGTTTCGTCTGTCTCTTTATTAACTGAAATAAAATACAATATGTGTATATATATGTTTTTTTGCTTTAATTGAAAATGCCAAAAAATAACAACGACAATAAAACTGATTTAATTTACATATATTATTTAAAAATATAATTCGCTGACCTAGGATAGGTTCGTCCACGCTCCGTGCTCTTAAGTGTACAAAGTAAAGATATTTGATTTTTATTAATTTTCTTTATTGCAAGAACATTAATTTAAGGAGTTTTGTATAATTCTCATTAGGCATTTATATATATATCGTATGTATGTATATATGTATATAGTGTATATAAGTTAAACCATGAAAACGAAACCGTGAATGTAGATGCGACCGCTAAGTGTTGTTGTTGCTACTTTTGTGTGGGAGGCCATTGCAGAAGTGTGGCGTTTTGTTTTAGTCGATGTTGTTGTTATTATATTGTTTGTTTTAAAGGACTTTCATTGCAATGCAGTGTTGCTTAAGTGTGTTGGTGTGTGCGGTGGGGACAAGTAGTCAAAGGTGAAGATGAGGCGGTGTGTGGTACATTTATATACATATATTTGCTACTTTGCAGATTATCATATTTTTGTTGTTTGTTTTTTAAACGTCTTTTGCTTTGGTGTTTGCCTTGCAATGAAAGCCCTCACCAGCCCATTTGAAGAGAATATTTACAAAACAAAAGCAACACCTGTGCAAGTGGCATGATTTCTGTTTTTGTTATTGTTTCTTTTTAATGTGAAAGAAATGCGTAGGTAAAAACTAAAATTTACAAAAACAACAAATTCGAAAGTCGATCTCTTTATAAATTTTTTTTTATTAAATATAGTCTTTTAGTTTGCTTTGCGCATCTAGCATACTGATTTTACTAACTCTCTAAACTCCACCAAAGACACTATCTACACATGTGTATATAAGTAAGTGTATATTTGTATGTTTTGTGCTATTTCTTAATTTTTTCGTTTATATTTTTTCACTTTTGCATAAAATTTTAGTTTTATCTGCTATGATAATTGCGCTAACTTAACATTTGGGTAACTTGGTATGGTTTCAGTGATTCAAAAATCGTCGGCCTAATCGTTTGCATTGGTGGTTCGTCAATGTCAATTGGTATATGTGTGTTGTTGATGTCGCACAGCGCTTAGTACAGCTCCTTTTGGCCACTGGCAGGCGACTTGTGTGTTTGCTGTTGTTGTTGCGCGTCCACGCTGCGCTTACCCAAGCGTGGGCCGAACCATAGGCCTGAAGTAGCGCTGGGGCCGGTGGCCTTGTTCAGTGCCTGCTGCAGCGCCATAATGTGCGCCCACTTCCGCAGCTCCGCATCGGTGCGGCCCACCCGTGGGAAGGGTATCAGGCTGGCGCGCTTCATTTCGCTTTTTGGATATTCTACTGTTAATACAATGAAAAAACAAAAAAAAAAAACAAAAGTAAGAAATCAATTAAATTTCTTGCATAAAAGCACACAACAAGACATACCAAAACAGACCAACACAGATTCTTGAGAAGCGACAAGCGATAGGCTCATTACCATGCGCTTTGTGTCAACTTACCTTCGTAGTCCTCCAAGGAGGCGGGGTACATGATGCTTTCGCCGAGCGCTGAGATGTCAGCTTCATGCAAATTATTCACCAGATTCGGATCGCTGCGTCCGACGCGCGGAAAAGCTATCAGTCCGGAGGGTCCACCGGCCGTGCGCCGGTTTTTTTGCTCCAGCTCTGTAATGCATAACATTTCGTATATGTTTACCACTATTCACATTGTTGTTGTATTTAAATGTTAGATAAATAATTTGCAAAATTAGTGGGTGTACTAGGATTCTCGCAGCCGTGCTTGCGTATTGGAAGATAAATAAATAAACAAATGACTTCCAAATGATAGCTCTGTGCTTGTGTGTGTGTCTGTTCCAATACGGTTGTGGTTTTTACATGGCAAACGTCTTGTCGTCAATGGTGTGTGTTGCTGCAGTAATCAGCGTAGAGGGAATATTTAAAACATTGCTATAAACATCAGCGTACCTAAAGCCATTTGTGAATCGCAGCTGCTGAGCTGAAAATGGTGGGTTCCGTGCAAGAGTTGTAGACTGTAAGTGGCTCGCTAAAATACGAAAGAACATAGTTTTTAGCGCAGCTGTGGAGCCTCTTTATTGACAGCTTTGTAAACTAGAAGAGCTGAACTTTGACGGCAATATTTCATTTTTGCGAACTTTCGAGACTTTTTCGAGCTAGTTCCTCAGTAAATTTTGCGAAAATCTTTTTCTCTTCAAAATTCAGCTTCTTTCTAGGAACCATCGATATCGGAACCCTGCAGGCTATAGCTGTCATATAAACTGACTACTAGTGGTCGAGATCAGTACAATTCTAAGGTAGTCCAGTAGTTTTACAGCAATAAAATCGGTGTTTGCAAATTTTCACTCACTTTATCTGTAAGAGATTAATCGGAGAGAGTTTCGAGCACACGAACTCTGCAGTTTGCGAGCTGGATCTCTGAGTTGTTTAAGTAAAATATTGAAGAATAACTTATAGTGTTTAAAATTAATGTAGTCAATGCTATGAGATCTTTAAAGGAAATATTTTCTAAGGCTTGCGTAGTCGAAAGGAATTTTTATAATAAGGCAAATAAGGTAAACGGCTATATAAAAATCTTTCAGCTTAATGTTTTCGTATATATAGTATATCGGTATACTTATATGATTTGGCTATTAATCTTCTCCTTTTGACAACTGATTGAACGAAGTTCATGCTGCCTACTAGCAAATGATCGAACCGATAAAGTTTAGCAAAACTTAAGACATGTTTTTTGTTTTCACACTTTGATTCAAAGTTTTTGCGATGACTACTGCTATTCCAGATGGAGACAAATACATCAAATCAGAGGTCATCAAAAACGGCCTAGTTATCTTACAAATTGTTAAGGACCTCGACTTTATTGAGCTTCACGTATAGAAATCTCCTTTCGGACTTTCCTTATTGCACGGATATTTAGTAAGATCTTCGTTAATTCAGGTCCAGATGAAAAATAATGAGATTGAGTGAGTATTTCTACAGTGTGTTTGGGACATAGGAGCGTAATTTTGCACAAAATTTCGTGAAAAATAAAAATAAGAAGAAAGAAAGGCTAAGTTCGGGTATAACCGAGCCAGTAAAAGTCATTAAAGTGCAAACTTTCAAGCAGAGGATAGGAGTCCAAGCAATTATATATACAGTTGAACTACCCCCAAACTCCAATCACCATAATCCAAAAACAAACTTCGAGTTAAAGAGAATTCGAGTTATCGAATGAAATTTGTATGAAATTTGACTTCTACTGCTAATATAAGAGTTCGAGTTATGGAGAACTTGGAGTTATAGAAGTTCGGGTTATGGAGGTTACATATATATATGTGACCTGGTCTACGGAAAGGGGGCTTAGGTGTCAAAAAATCAATTTTCACTTTTTAGTTGACGAAACGAGTTTTTTATTTTTAACAGCTATTTCCCAGAAAACTAGTTTTCGCACGTTAGCTCCCTTTTCGTAGACCAGGTCACATATATAAATATGTAAAACTCATACACTGACCGCCATATTCGAGAAAAGGTTTGAAATCGGTGAAGCAGGTCCTGAGATATGGGATTTAAGCTAGAAGTGGGCTGTGCCATTCCTATCGTCTAAATTCTACCCCGGCGTTTCTCTTATACCATTTTGGAGGACAAATTTAATGTCTTTGGCACATTTAGTTTTTCATTTACCGTGCTTTGGGTAGTCGTCGTTTTGTGGTCGTCTACGAACTTCACCTTAGACAGACGGACAGACAGACAGCCACCCGGATTTCAAATCGTCTCGCCATACATTAATTGATACGTACAACCGTTAAGTGAACAAAACTATGTAATATACTTTGCAGCAACATGTTGCAAGTGTAACAAAAAACTAAAAATTTGAATATTTGAATTTTTGAAATAAAATTTAAGGTTATGTGATATGTTGTTTATATAAAAAATGCTGATCTTTTCAATAATTGAATACATTCAAGCTTCACTTCACTTTTAATTAATATTTAAAATATCATTTCAGAGTTTATAGTGTGATTGTTGCAAAATCAAATAAAGGGTTTTTCAATAATTAATGGCATCGAATGTGCTTGCACATGAATAAAGAATTTAATTGGTATCAAAAAATGTTTTTGTTTTATTTCAATGTTAAAACTTTTGTAGCAATCTTATTGAAAAATCTACTTTTAAAGTTGAGGCCCCCAACTGCGAATTTCGGTAGTAAATTTTAATATTTTTACTCCTTGTTGGATCGTATATCTTTCCATGATGAAATGGCATAGCTTACTGAAGAGAAATATCAATTTTGCTGTCCTTAGCGGTCTATTTTTGTAGTGCCCTATTGAAAAACCCTATATATCGGAGTCCATGGAAACAAAAGTAGGATAAGTAGGATATCTGCAGGTAAATATGTGGCATAAAAAGATGGTCCGCAATTCAGCTAAGAAATATCGTATTCGCAATATATTATATATATAATATGTGTGAGTTTTGGGAGGCACTAAGAGTCACTCATAGCAGTTATGATGACTCTTGATATTGTTCTTTACATTTAATGGACATAGTATCGATTTTAATCGATATTCATGAATAAAATGATTAAAAAAGTGCTAATGCTTGACAAAAAATTTCTCGCTCCGAGCAGACTTAAGTTCCAGCATATTCGTGATATTTTTGGTGACTGGAAATACATGTGTTAAACATTAATAATCATATATTGTTTTGACATTGCAGCATCGCCAAAAAATTTTACTTGACTCGATTTAAATCTGCTCAACGGCTAAAGCAGAAACTGGTGATAACTTTGAATACTCTCACTAATTCATTTGTTTCGCTATTTTATTTATTTACATTTAATTAATTTTATGTTTTATGTGCTTTAGTGCTCGAAAGAAATTCTAAATTATTTGTAAACATTTATATTAACTTACCAAATAAACTCCGTTGCTCGGATTCTAAAATCAATAGACAATAACAACAAAAAACGCTTATAAGTGTGCTAATACAGATAATTAATTTGTCTAAGCAAAGAGAAAATAGCAACAAACAGCTGAATAATATATGCTTCTACGATTAAGTTTTATGTGTGTATGTGCAGTGTTGCGTATGGGGAGAGCGGGTGGGCGTGTGAAATGAGGCCAAGAACCCCGCAGCTGACGCATTTGCTGCAATTTACCAAGCTTAACCTGATTGCTACGGGGATTCTATGCAAATTTAATGGCCAACAATTCAGCACTAAATTTAAACAAATCACCAACACGTACACAATATGAAGAGCAACAACAACAGAAATATAGGTGAAATGGACACAACTTATGCTGCTATTTGTAGTTGAGCCAGCAAAGTTGTAGATGCAGAGTGCAAACAGCAATTGCCTCACAGCTCGTCACCATATTGACACGCCACAAGAGGGAAGTGCGCCGTTGTTGCTCATACGCACTGGCTCACCGTCGGCGCGCGCTCTACTGTGTGTATGGTTGCTTGTGGCTTAAGCAGCCTGCAGTGCGATTGATGTTTGCTAATACCATTTTGATACGCACATCTCAATATGCCTTTTCGAAAATGTTTGATTGTTTCATGATTCACGTAAAATTGCGGTAAATCTCTGTTTGGCTATTTTTGAATTGTTGCTTCACAAGTGACAATTGTCGTCGGCGATTTGTTTAACGAATGACATTATAGGCAGAAGAACGAGTTTGTGGTGAGAAAGTGTAGAACACTTAGCTTTATTTCCTAATGTACATTTTAAGCACGTTTATGGCGCTTCCCTTTGAGCAGGCTTTGTATTAAAATTGCGATTAATCACAATGGGCGCTGCCACGTTGGCGGAAAATATAACTTTGATGTTTTTAAGTGATTCAATTTAGTGAGTTGCTTTTAGTAAACAGAAATCTTTATTGTTTACTATTATTACATTTTATTTTTAAAATGTGTGGGTTAATGGCCTCTATAATACAATGAAAGACGGGCTATCAAGATAATATAGAAATATTATTCTAAGTGTGGCTAAATTATGTATGTGTATAGTAATACATATAAAAGAATAATACTCCTAAAAGACGGGTTACAAATTTTCCTACTAAAAAAATTAAATTCTCAATTTTGAATTCCGTTTGCAATTAAGAAATAAATTTTCAATTTCATATTTAGTTTTTAATCCCAAAGTCGTCTGACTATCCGTCTGTCAGTATATATGCCAACTAGTCCCTCTGTTCTTGATATCTCTAAACTACTTATTTGTCGGAACGACCGATATTGAACCACTATAGCTATAAAGGTTTCATAAAAACTCAACGACCGGAAGAAAGTGATTAGGAAAAGGTTTTTGGGTTATTATTTGGCACAAATTATTGGCTTAGATAATGGTAAAATTTTCGACGATATTTCCGTTTAGATTGAGTTACTATAGCCAACTATAGTTACTATAGTTAACTATTAGCCTTACAAACTTGCCGATCAACTCTCGCGTATGAAATAATTTATATTTATGAAGAGTATTATGGCTTCTGAAATTCAGAAGTTAACTTTTTTTCTTGTTAGTTATAAACTTTGTATTAATATTCCTTTTTTTATTTTTCTATCCGGTATTTATAATTAAAATTCAATTAAGTTTCTCGGTACTATAAACTTTAAAATATTAGTTTAAGCACTATTTAGTAATCAATTGTATTTGTAATACATTATCTGCAAACCATATAGACAAATGCCATTAACTTGTTTGATTGAAATGAAACTTTTAGGATTTATTTGTATATACTTGAAGAGTCTTCTCAAATTTTTTTATTATTTTACATGAGATATTCCTCATGTTTGACGACATTTACGGAGGCGCCTCGAGTGTGGAGTTTGTGTGTGGTTTGCCAGATGCAGGTCGCAATTTTCATCCGAAACAAAAAAAAACAAAAGAAATTTTAAATTTTCAATAGTATAATTCCTTGGTGAACCAAGAAAATTCAACAAAAATTGAAAAATTCAACAATTTTTGGCAGACTGAAAAAAATTCATTTTTAAACCAAAAAAATTTACTTTAAATCGTCTAAAAACCAGATTAATGTTAACTTTCTTGAGGTATTTTAGGTTCACCTAGGAGAGAATTTAATTCCAAATACAACCGACGTTTACTTTTTTTCTATCCTGCCCGCCAATTATGAAAAATCGTAAAAATGAAAAACCGAGAAATCGCGCGTCAAAGTTTTCGCTTTCTGCCCAATCGCTCATATATCCGCTAGACGCTCGGTCGCTATTTTCCTTCTAGTTTCGCAAATATTTCGAATTCCACTTTAAAACTTTGGGGGCATATTCTTAAATTATTTTTAAAGAGATTTAAGCAAAAAAAAATAATCGATTTTTTGAAGCTTCTAAAGCAGGCTCCCCCCTTAATGGTTTATTTTTCATAAAAGATTTAAAATGAGAAGCCTAAATACTTGGTTAATGCAAAATATCAAAAAGAATCATATATAAAATACTCAAATTGGGAAATAATTATGATTTAGACACGGTTTACTTTGAAAATAAAGAGCTTGTTTATAAGTTAGCAAAAAAAAATCAAAGAAGCTTGCGAAATAACGTACACTCAAAGATATTATACTTTTTGAAAGTATTGTAAAACTAATTATTGTTTAGAAGCGACTTAAAGGAAGCAAACTCATGAAAATTTATTTGATTTAAGGGTATGTAATGAGAGTCAATTGATAAAATGTGAGAGGACTTCTGCTAGAGAAACAGCGCGGCGATGAGTTTTGGATTTATGCTTACGACCCGAAAGTAGGCAATCAATCGGCCGAATATCGTAGCAAAGGTGAGCAGAAGCCGCAAAAAACACGCCAAAGAAGGTAAAAAATTTAACTTATGTTGAAGTGTTCTTCGATTACCGAAGTGTGATGCACTGTGATTTTTTTCCGACCGGTCAAACTGTTAACAAGGAAAGAGGCCTTAATTATGGGCCGACAAATCTTGGTTTTTGCCCCACGATAATGCACCGTCACATATTGCATTGATTCCTTGTAAGTTTTTTGCCAACCACCGTACTCGCTTGATTTAACTTTGTGTGATTTCTGGCTATACAACAAACTCAAACGACCGCTCCGGGGAAACCGTTTGAGTATGTTAAAGACATTAAATGTGAACCGCACATTAAAAGCTTTTCCAGAAATTGAATTTAACGGCTGTTTCGAGAATTGGAAAAAACGTTGATACCAGTATATTGGGGTTAAAGGGGATTACTTTGCGGGGGATGACATATGAAAAAATGTTTACTATTTTTTTTTTTTTTATAATAGTATATGTGCAACTGATTTAATTTGTTCTTTCTTATTCTTTTCATTCAAATTTTTAAAATTAACTGAACTATTTCCAAACTGATCTATGCATTAACTATAAACATTGTTTCTGAGTCTTGCAGTTTATCCTTGTTAACTTAAATAAAAATAACTCGCTCTATTTTAAGTTTGAAACTTCAAGTAAATAAAAAAGTTACTGCTGTTAAAGTATGGCATTAGTACAAAAGAAGACATTGCATACATTTAGGACGAGCAAGGATTTGGCAAAAATTATAATTTCAATAATATTCAGCAAAAAAAATATGTTTATAGTTTTTAAAAAAGTAAGCTTAAAATTATAGCTAAAGTTGATTAGAAATTGTCATAAAAAGAGATAAGATCTTGCCTACATTTAGGTAGCGTTTAAAAAAGGCTAAACTGGAAAAATATAAATATTAGTTATGAGCTGTTTTAAACTTAAAAATAAAAGTAAAACGTAACTGTAAAGATTATAAATGCAAAATAACAGTTCACTAAAAATCTAAAAATTGTATTTTGCATGAAAATAATTGCTTCAAAACTGAATAATTATTATTTAAATATGTTAATACTTTCAAAAATAAATCTCGAATACAATTCCTTAGGTAACTAATATAACTGTAGGTTTAAAACTAAATGAATACTATTTCCAGATAGAATTAATTTGGTGTTGTTTAATTCTTACGCTTATGTAATCTTTCTTTCAAGAAAACAAATTAAGTCACTTTTGTCAAACTTGCATACAGTCAAATGATATTAAGCTTTTTTCACAATTTCGAACGAATATGCATTTTAATTGCAAAAATTGTTAAAAATATGTCAACCGATGCACCAAGCGAAAATTATTATTTTTTTTATACCGTTATGTATATTATTGCACAGCTCACGATAGTTAGCGTTTTATTTTTGGTTTTCGGAATACATTGAAACTATGTAATTTCGCACATTTAAGTCCTTTCGAATTTTCAAAATCGCAAAACTTTTGCGTCATTATCCGCGTAAAGTTCTTATCATTGGCACACTTGAGAGTCCAATTGCTGCTTGTACACTTACCAGCGTCGGAAAATCCAGCTAAGGCCACAACAACAACTGTCGAACAAATGATAACATCCAAACAGTAGAAAGACTTCATTTTGATAAATCCTTTGTGGCGTGACAAAACCCAACAGCGATGAAAATAATCAAGGAAATAACCTTGAAATCCGATTGTTGCAGTTTTTTTTAGTGAAAAAAAAGAAAAACAAAAGCAAAAAGATTGAAATATTTAAAAATAACCGTTGCTGATACGCAGACAAACAAATAATCTGTGCAACAAACAAGCGAGCGCTGCGACTTTGTGACGTTAACTTGTTTGGAAGTCTCAGCAAGGCACTGTTCTGCGTTGCTCGTCGCTGGAGCAGATGTGCAGGCGAGTCAAAAATTGTCACAAATTCACACTTTCCGCTTGTTGCTTGCCTGTCTTTGGCGTACTTTGCCTTACCACGCTCACCGAAATTATGCTTGATAACTGTTAAAACGCATGTCCTTTTATACGGAAAAGACAAAAGCCATCGCCGTCAGGCTAATATCCAAGCGAAGCAGCAACGCACCGTGATGTAGCAACATAGTCGCAAATACTTTTGCCAAGTTGCATGTGTGTGTGTGGCAACAATGACACTAGCTACATGAGCGCTAGGGATGACAGCAACAAAACAACACAGGCACCAATACCAACACATAGCAACGACGACTGGATATGTCAACTTTTAGGCGCATTTGCTTGCAATACTCTTTATTTACATACACATATATATGAATGTATATATGTATGTAAGTGGGCAACAGCACCAATACATTTTCAAAAGAATTGTAACGAGTTCTCGGTACTATGTACCGTTACTGTTGAAAATTCCGATTGTTACTGCACAGTTATTGTTGTGGGCGTCGCTAAATGCTTTGTGCCACATATTTGTGGTTGCACGTGTGCGTGTTGTGCTAACTCCGATTTTTAAGATTCATGAATGAAGCTTCATATTTGGACATATAATTTTAGCAACATGAGTATTAAGCTATGTACCTACATATATCAAGATTAGTGTAAGTGTACGTTAAGCTGTCTCATGCCTCAGGTTTTGTCTTTGCTGCAATCCGCTGTTAGCTACCACAAAATATGTAGCAACATCTGTAACAGGTGGTTGTATTCAGAAATTTCTAGCAACATGTTGCTGAAATGGCTAATACGGCTTTGTTTGATATTGGAAATGTTGCACTGTAACTTAACTTGTAGTGTTATTACTCATGTGAAGACTACTTAAGTGTTGACAGAAAGTATGTATTATATTTATTTTTATAGTAGAAAAAATCTTAAAACTGCTTGTAATTTCATGTAAACTACTTCCTTTTCATATGCTGCGCAAGCAATTTAAGATTTTTTCAACTAACTGTCGTTCGTAGGTTGGATTATGGTAAAGATAGGTACACAATCCAGCCTTCAGGGGAGATTTATGCTATCACAAAATAAGAAAATAAAAGAAGAAGACGAAGACATGTAGGAAGTGATGAAAAAATGTAGGCAAACCTTCCTAAATAAGGTACGCATATAAGAATTGAGACTACATAACCAAAATTAGTAGTTTTCTTTGCTTCTGATTTACTCTTTGCTAGAAATTTCTCTAATACTTAAAGTGTCAAAGAGAAAGTGTAAGTCAAATCATCAAAAATGAGTGAGTAAATAATTAGATTTGTTTTAATGCCGCTCGAATTATAACACGGAAATCAAGCTTGTTCATGTCTTACCTCATAAGCCGGGTTAGCAGTTTCCAGAATTTGGTTGGTATGGAATATAGGCCATCTGTTCAAAGTTTATCAGGATTAAAAAAAACAATATTTTCATGCCTTTTAATATAAATAAAAATGAAATTTAAAATATGATCTTTGAGCCAATACAACGCTGTCGCTGGTATGATCTTCAGTGAATGACTTCTGATGACATCGATGGGTTTTCCGAAGCGAATTATTCAGTTTCTAAAAAAGTAATCAGAAGGAAAATGTGGCAAATACAGTAACTGAGCTGTGACTCTGGATTTATACTGTGATAAAAAACTATTCAGAAATTGTAAATAAAACGAAAAATTGTGAATGATGATCAATAATTAATCAATATTTATTTTGTCGCCTTCAAAGTAATCCCCTCCAGATGCAAAAAACATGTGTCAACGATTTTTCCAGTCATCGTAACACTTTGCATAAGCACTTTTTGGAATGACCTTAAGCTGCTTCAGTGAATTTTTTTATCACTTCTATCGACTGAGAACGGGTTCTACGGAACGGAAATTTCAATTTGGGAACAAGCTAAATTCGGTCACACTCGTGGCTTGATGCGATGCTGCATTATCATCATGTAAATAACGGGTGATTTTTTTGAGGTTAGGATTTTCATGCATTAGTATTTGACAGATCACGTGGGATTTCAGACATGGTGTCAAAGAGAAAGATGCTCAGTATGCTTTGACATTTCATCATGAATAGACTTACTAACGAGCAACGCTTGCAAATCATTGAATTTTATTACCAAAATCAGTGTTCGGTTCGAAATGTGTTTCGCGCGCGTGTTTTGTTCAGCGATGAGGCTCATTTCTGGTTGAATGGCTACGTAAATAAGCAAAATTGCCGCATTTGGGGTGAAGAGCAACCAGAAGCCGTTCAAGAACTGCCCATGCATCCCGAAAAATGCACTGTTTGGTGTGGTTTGTACGTTGGTGGAATCATTGGACCGTATTTTTTCAAAGATGCTGTTGGACGCAACGTTACGGTGAATGGCGATCGCTATCGTTCGATGCTAACAAACTTTTTGTTGCCAAAAATGGAAGAACTGAACTTGGTTGACATGTGGTTTCAACAAGATGGCGCTACATGCCACACAGCTCGCGATTCTATGGCCATTTTGAGGGAAAACTTCGGACAACAATTCATCTCAAGAAATGGACCCGTAAGTTGGCCACCAAGATCATGCGATTTAACGCCTTTAGACTATTTTTTGTGGGGCTACGTCAAGTCTAAAGTCTACAGAAATAAGCCAGCAACTATTCCAGCTTTGGAAGACAACATTTCCGAAGAAATTCGGGCTATTCCGGCCGAAATGCTCGAAAAAGTTGCCCAAAATTGGACTTTCCGAATGGACCACCTAAGACGCAGCCGCGGTCAACATTTAAATGAAAGTAAATGTCATGAACCAATCTAACGTTTTAAATAAAGAACCGATGAGATTTTGCAAATTTTATGCGTTTTTTTTTTAAAAAAGTTATCAAGCTCTTAAAAAATCACCCTTTATCATGAATTGTCCTTACATAATTTCGGCCATTTTCGACGGATGTCCTCTCGCAAATGCTATATCACAGGAAAAGAAAACAATAAGTATCACCTTAAGCTTTGACAGGCCTTTACTTTTTTTTTTAGTTTTCGGCTCATCGTATTGGATACTAAAATTGTGGTCGCTTCTTCTAACGAACATTAAGATACGAAATGGTTATGTTCTGCAGGTAATATCATTTGTTTTGCGCAAAATCGTAGTTTTTAGCCGATGTTTTTCTGATTATACTCGTATTATGATGAATAATTGGATCATATCCAGCGATGTCTCTTCGTCTCGGTACACAAATTTCATGGAAATCAGATCTAGCTGATAGGCTAATAAATCTTTCCGCATGATTCACTGACTATGAGTATACATTAGTTTTCTATTTCTATTAATTATATTAAATCAATGAATACCGTTTCCATTTCGGAAGATTTCTTAGATGTTATGTTGAAAAATAATTAACGGCACTTATACTCGTAATTAGAGAGGCGAAGCGGTGCAGTGGACAGTTCTCCACCATATCTACTTTCAGGCTTACAGACAGCTGCCATCAAATAAGCAGTAAATCCACGTATTGGTGCCTCCACCTATCGCTGCTGTAGTACTGGAATTCAACTCACTACCCTGCGATGTCGAGATAGATAGTAAGATATTAAGAGATAGTAAGTTTTGTAGGGGTGTTTGGTTATACTGAATCGTAGGATGATGAGCTTGAAAGAAGGGCTCTCGACCCAGTGTCTTACATCTAAGGCAAGGATGGAATCATCGTCCTGAAGGATGGAGTCATGTGAAAAAATTCACGCAAGTGAAAAAAGTTCTCTTATTCACTTCTACACTTGGGAGTGGCCAGAAACAATTCTTTTACATATGACTCAAGCAGCTCACGACTTCCGGTCTTAGATCAAGCATCTTCTGGGTAGCCATCGCTCCCCAGGTTTGTGCGCTGGGGTTGGGACCCCCTACGTTAAAAACGCCCCCAATGAAAAGTATACAACATCCTCGGACAAGAGACCACCTTTTGCCGACGACGTTGGTTGATGTCTTCCTAAAAATAAAGGTCGACAACACCGCCGTGCGATGGACAGAATAATGACTGAGATTAGGTCCTTGTGGCATTTGTTAGAGTGACGATATAAAGGAGCGCAAGTTCGGTGTTGAATTCGTGGTGGGAGAGAGACTTCGTCTACCCACAATCCGCATCAAATCAGAGTTCTTCAAGATATCGAGGGAAGAGAAGGGCGATGTGACCAAAGATGCCTATTATGAGGGCTTGGAGCGCACCTATGACAGCTTCCCCCACGATGTCAAAATCGTGTTTGGCGACTTTAACGCGAGGGTGGGCAAAGAAAGCAGCTTTGGCACAACGGTCGGTGAATTGAGCCTCCACAATGAAAAGTTACAAAATAGGTGGAAAGGCATTTTAAGCTCCTTACGTACAGCTGCTAACGAAACTATTGGTTTTCGAAAAAGAACAGCTAGTACGATGAGAAGTGCCGTGTCGCAGTGGAAAGAAAACAAACTGCCTACCTCGCAACGTTACGATCGGCCACAACACGTGCGGGATGGGATAGCTACCGAGATCTTAAGAGGGAAGCGAAACGCTTTGTAGACAGAAAACGAGGGAGGTCGAAATGCGTGAGGAAATGTGAGCTTGTCAAGCTGGCGGACAGGGGTAATGTTCGAAAATTCTACGAAAAGACGCGGCGTCTAGCAGAAGGTTTCGAGACCAGAGAATACTCTTCTAGAAACCCCAGAGGTGATCTGGTGGTTGATGTCCAGAGCATACTGAAATTATGGAGAGAACACTTTTCCAGCCTGCTGATTGGTAGTGAAAGCATAACCCCACTCGGATTGGTTTTAGGCCTAGAGAATCAACAATTTACCAGATATCTACTATGCGCCAAGTCTTGGAAAAGATCCGTTAAAAGATAGTCGCACCAACTTTTCGTCGCTTTCAAGGCTGCTTTTGATAACGAAAGGAAGGTGCGTTTATGCCGCTATGTCTGAATTTGGTATCCCCGAAAAACGGCTGTATAAACTGACGTTGATACCAATACCAAAAGCTTCACCAAGATCGGGAAGGACCACTCCGAGCCGTTCGACACAAAACAAGATTTCAGACAAGGCGCACCCTTTTGTGCAACTTTTTCAATAAGCTTTTGGAGATAATTACTCGATCTGCATAGTAAATAGAGAAGGTACCATCTTCTAAAAAAGTCTAGAAGTCAAGAATGGATAAGAAAGCAAAGAAAATGAGTCTGGAAGTAAGCGATAGCAAGACGAAATGTCTCAAATATCATAAACAAACAGTCGTCGCAATCATAACTTCGAAGTCGGGGAACCAGTATTAACAGCAACGAATTTTAACGCAAAATATATCTTGCCAACAGGTGCTACTTCGGACAGAGTAGGTCCTCTCTCGAAGAACAGAAACCAAACTCTATAAGTCACTCGTTATTCCCGTCCTGCTATATTGTGCCGAGGCATGGACGATGATAACATCTGATGAGTCACCGTTTCGAGATTTCAACAGAAAGGTTCTGCGAAAATTTATGGTCCTTTGCGCATTGGCCACGGCGAATACGGCATTCGATAGAACGATGAGCTGTATGGGATTTATACGATGATATCCACATAGCCCAGCGAATTAAAATATAGCAGATACCCTGGCTAGGTCATGTCAATCGTATGGATGAAAACGGAAGAAGAAGACCTTCATTACGTAGGAGAGACAGTTCTGATCTCCTTTCCTCCTGATGAAATATTGTTGGAAACCGAAATTTAATATCGCAATCATTTCAGACGAGATCTTTCAACTGAAATATGTGAGTTCATGCGGTCTGCTGAACATATAACGTCTTTGAGTAAAGATGCTAAAGATCAGTGCAAGTTATTTTGAATTTTCATTTAAATATATTTTATTTCACTTAAAACAACTTCAATTTAATATAAATTTATTTGTCTCTTGCAAAGCACAAAATGTCTTAGTAAATCTTCCAAGTTTGAAAACTTAAGCTGGCAATCTGGAGGTACGTATAACACAGATTCCCAGCTTATAACCAACCGGATATCATACGACCAGTAACTGTCGATTTGCCGCGCTCTCCACCGGCAGCCGCACTGCTTTGTCCCACTTTAATTACCGGTTTAGCTGGAGCCGGCGCCGCTGCTTTTTTATCGTCCGCTTTTTTCTCGTCAGCTTTCTTTTCGTCTGGTTTCTTCTCATCGCCCTTCTTGTCATCCGCTTTCTTGTCATCTGTTTTCGCCGTCGCACCCGTACTAGCGCCTGCAGCGCCACCACTACCACTTGCACCACTAGCGTCACCAGCCGCTTTGGTAGCTGTCGGACCCGTTGCAGGCGGTTTCGCGTCGCCTCCCGCTGACGGTGCATCGGGCTTTGCACCCGCGGGCGCAGCAGGGGCAGCACCTTTAGCGGCGGCAGCGGTCGCGCCAGCACTTGCAGCAGCGCCTGGTTTCGCGGCTTCTGTCTTAGCAGTGTCTTCCTTCTTGGCAGCAGCTTCTGGCTTTGTGGTTTCACCGGGTTTAGCAACGGCAGGCTTGGCGGCAGCGGTGCCGCCGGATGAGCTGTCACCTGGCTTAGCTGCGGTTGCGGGCTTGGCATCGGCGCCGCTTGGCTTAGCGGCATCCTCCTTCTTAGCAGCTGTATCTGGTTTAGCAGCCGCTGGGGGTGGTGATTTTGCCGCCGCACCTGCAGCTGGCTTCGTAGCATCATCTTTCTTTGCTGCATCGTTTGGTTTAGCGCCAGGTGCAGCTGGTTTTCCTGGTGGAGCCGGTGCGGCTGGTTTAGCGTCACCTGGTTTACCATCACCAGGCTTACTTTCTTTGGTTTTGGTATCGGTGCTGGAGGTTTTGGATACAGTATCAGCCTTTTCATCGCTGGCAGCTTTTGGATCATCCGGTTTCACTTTCTTTGACTTCAAGTGAAGGTGAAATTTGTGTACACATTTATATAAAGTATTACCTTAAGGTTAGTACTTACGCCGCCGGTAGCCTTTTCGTCTTTGATAGTAGCGCTTGTTGTTGCTGCTTCTGCAGACGCGGCTGCGGCGCCGTCTTCGTCAGCTGCCATCTTCTTCTTCATGAATTTGACGTAAGCAACACGTGTGGCGCGTGTCACATCACCCAAGTTCGGATTGAATTCTACATGATGAAGCAACAAATGAGATAATATTTTAATTGAATGAAACTCTACGCACCAATTAACTGATTCTGGTTCATCTTCAGGCCCTCATTCGCCTGATCGATGATCTTGCGCCGCAAGCTGCGCTGACTGTGGCGTTGTATTGACGAACGCTTAGAACCAATCGGGTCGGCGGTCATTGTGTTCTGACGTGCAATGGCATTCCAGTCTTTTTCACTGCAAGAAATGGGAAGTAGTAGTTGTACTTACAACGCAGTAATCGATTGTACCTACCCCGATTTCAATGACTTCTTCTTGCCAATCACCCTTGCCAAAGAGGAGAATATATCTTTACTACCCTCATCGCCCACGGTCATCTCATGCTGCAAATTCTCAACAAAGCCGATTTGGAAGTCTTTCAGTATACGTCGCTCCATCACCTTACCCTTCTTGGTGCCGGCCGCCGCAGCTGTGAACATACATTAAATATTCTCAATGCACTAGGGTATCATTTCATTGTCGCAATAGTTTATTACGCACCTGCTGTTTTCTTCTCAATATCGGGCACATTGAAGCGATTCGTTTGGAAAATGTCCAATAATTCGAAACGCAGCGAGCTAATGTCTTGACGCACTTCAATGATATCATCTTCGGTTATGCCATAGTCGTCACGACGACGCTGCTCTGCGGTGACAAAGCGTCGTATGAGTAGCTTCATGACTTTGTCGTGCAACGCCTGTGAGCGCTCCTTCGTCTTGCGCTGCAAGTAAGAGTGAGACAGCATATGAGTCAATGCGTGAAAGATTTGCACTGTAGCTATTGTAGGCAGGAAATTTAGTTTGGAGCATATCTGGTTTTCTTAACTTTAACACTTTGGCGCCGAATGAACGGCGCCTTGTTGTTGCCGTAATACCGGTGACCGGTTTCTCAAGCTGAGAAATTGTTAATAATGACCAGCTATTTATTTCTATCATCGCAAGGGTTTGTCTCTTCTTCCCAAAACCTCTATTTACGCATACAGTGTTGGCAGATGAGGTAGGTTAGGGAAATCAATGTGTATTAAACTTGTATGCAAAATCTATTAATATCGTCTCGCAATCCTTCAAATAAAAGTCTGAACAGTAAATAAAACTTTGAATAAATTTGAAGAGAACTAACACTCTTTAAGTAATGAAAGAGTTAAACTCCTGATAGGATAAGCGATCCTATTTAAGTAGAGAATATTGTGATAATTGGGGTGCTTCTAATTACTGCGGCTAAAAAAGCTTTCCTCGTCGAATGATATAATTAGGTGGCAAATATTTTTAAGAGACTATCTATCACATTTATTAACGTATTTGAAAAGACTTTGCACCCCTGCAAGTGAAATTAGGTTAGGGTAAGTTCGATGCCTTAACAGGAATCTCACTAGGCTTAGTATCCCGGGCCGTCGTGTTACCATAAACTCCTATACAATAGACCTTAGAAAACGGCAAAGCGTTTTGAGCCTAATAAAAATTTCTTCCAGTTGATTGCCGAGATGTTTCATCCTCAGCCCTGTAATCACTGAACAAAGGAGAAGAAAGTATGTGGAGGTTACTGGTTTCCTATTTGGACAGTAGAAACATCGGTGCTTAGTAATACTAAGGCTCCTGGGTATGAACGTAAATTTTTGGAGGCGCCTAATATAATTTACTGCCCACTCATTCGCTTCAATTAAGGTAAAGCCATGAGCTCTATTATGTTTCAACCATAGTCTGGGGAAAGCTGGACAGTCGATAAAAAAGATAATTCCTCATTGTCTACCTCCTTCTTTTAAATATTATTCTTTTGGGACATTTCAGCATTATTCAGTTATTTATAATAATTAAAATCTATAAAAAAAATCGAAACATCGAAGAAAATCACTATTTTATATGACTCTAGCAGATGTATGTAAATAAACCTATCAATCCCGAATTAAGGAACTTCTCACTCACCATAAAGCTTTTAGTGCGCTTCGGTCCCTCTTTGCCCAATGTCTTGCGTAGTAGTTTCACCGATGGCATAATATTGAATGGCGGCGGTACGGTGCCACCATCTTCGAAATAACTCATCCACAGCTGGGAGCGTGCGAATTTCCATTCAACATCTGCGCGTTCCGAAATAATTTGATACGAGTTGGACATCATAGCAATAAGCATGTTGAGTAGCACAATAATATTTATAACCGAGTATGAGCCGAACATGAGTAGAGCCCAAAACCGAGTGAAGCTCTTTATGCCAGCCAAATCGAACGATACCAAATCGACCAAACCGAAGGAAGCCCAAAAGAGCGACTGCGAGGTTTCAAAAAGGCTACGAATAGTGAAAAGAATGTTTTAAAAGTATTACAACAATTGAACAACTTAATAGTCTTACTTCGAAAATCGTCGCCAAATAGTACAGGCTTTTTCCTGGTCATCGAAATCCGCAACATCTGGATGCAAGTGATAGCACTTGTTCTTCTCCAATTCAGCATAGTACCACAACAGCTGATTTAAGCCACAGCCGAAGGCGAATAACACCAAAGTGTAGATGAAGAAAAATTTGATGATATCGATGATCATGCGTCCCAAAGAGACTTGTAGTGGCCCCAAATGTGGATTGATTGAGAAAATATGAACCAATTTTAAATAAGAGAACACCATACCGGCAGCAAAAGCGCCTTCGGAAAGTAACATCGGGTCGAAAGGGTGCCAATGTTCGCGTGGAAAGTAAGGATCGATGCCGCGGTACCACAAGTCACGCTAGAAGGGAGGAAACATATTTTATTAGAAAATAAAATGTGTTCACGAAGAATTTGAACTTAAAATTTCATATAACAATATGAACTATTATGGATATGTCTGTGGTAGAAGCAAGAGCGGCGAAAGGAAACGGAAAAAAAATAATAGCAAAATTTCATTAAAGATACTACTAACATGTACTATAATCCATGCTGTCGCTCTACAAAGTATCCAAGTGACATAAAACATATTGGAAACGAAGTCGACGATATTCCAAAGATCCATAATATACTCGAACAAACCATCTGAATAAAGCGTTTTCAGTTCACCAAACACAAGACCTTAAATAAGAACATTCTTTATGAGCTCTGCGTAAATGAAAACATTTCCTTACTGGCAATATAGGTGATAATGCCCAGTTCGATCGGCCCAGGCAAAGAGCCACGCTCGTGCTTGCGCCAATCCTCCAGCATTGCCAGCATCCAAGGGAACCCGAGCAGCTCGAATGATAGTTGAACGACGCGCAGCGATGCAGCGCCCAGAAGCACTAGAGATAAAAATATATTAAGGTTTCGGTGTTCACTCCATAATATGCTCACCGCTCACAACTTACTTAAAAAGAACATGTACGAACAGGAATGTGAGATGAACTTCACAAATGGCTTTCTCATGAATTTGCCAGCATCCGAGTCCGGCGCCAGCAAATAGTTCATGCTGTTAATGGGGAACATAGTGCCCAGCTTCACCACTTCTATGATCTGCTGTGAGGCTTGTTTGCGCCTAAAACCGGGTAGACCCTCATACCAAATGGCCGCCAGCAATTGTTGCACATTCGGATGTGCCACGAACTAAATGGTATTGACGAAGAAGACATTTGCAAATTTGGTTTAAACAAATACAACGACAACAACAAGTGTGTGTTTGATAGGGTATGATGAGTGCATTAATTCCTTACCGCTTTCTGCTTGTATCTTATGGCCAATTTGAGGCGCTCCAACGTTTGCCGCTGCCCCGGCATCCAAATGTCGGTGGTTGGCTCGTGATTGAAGTTGAGCATTACCTCCAGTTCGGTGGAAGTGCGTGCGTGATCTAATAATGATGAGACAAACTCTTGCACACCCACACGCATTTCCTGCAGACACAAGAAAGTGCGCACATACACAAATAAAATTACAGTTATGCACATATGGCTAACATATGGTCAGCTAAAAAATGCCTAAAGAAGCCGCAAAAGCGCAACATATTCTTTCTACAAGAGCATAAATGCATTTAAGTGGTAATCACATTGTCTCTTCGTTTTTTGTTTTTGCTTCTTTCCGAATTTGTTTTTAATTTCTACTTCTTTGTTTTTGCGCATTATTATATTCATCCCCTTTCTTACCGTGTATTCCGCTCTGAATTCGGATTCCATCGCCTGCAGTCGTTTCAATTCCCATGACAGTTCAAAAGCCGTTAGAACGGGATCGCGTGAGCTAAGTGCTATCAGTGAACTGGCGGAGAGGGCGCGATAGGCATTGATACGCGATTGTGAGTGTCGCAGCGAATCGGTTTCTTGGGAGGTGACACACTCATCGCAACCACATCTATGATGAGAAAGATTCATTTGAAAGATTTTTAGTTAGAAAGTACGGTAAATGACTTAAAAATTTAAATTATTGCATATAACTTGAAAATTTTCCACTTAACTTATGCATTCTTCTTAATTAAAAAGTATATTTTTTTAAACGTGTCTAGCCGTACTTATTGAGGAGGCAATGTAACCATTCTCATGACAACCGAGTCTACATAATCGGAGCGTATCTTAATTATTATCTGACGTAGGGCTGCTAACTCGGCAGTATTCCTCATAATAGTTTGTGCAATGTCTTTTCCTGTTACATCAACAACCCTTCATCACATACATACATATATGGTAGTATTACAGTGGAATATTTTTTTATAAGCCAATACACATCTTAGACCACATTAAGAAAAAGCCTATCATGACATTTTTTCTGTTTGAAGAAATAAGATTTAATATTTACAGTATGTCAACTATTTGATCACACCTGGGTATCAGAAAAAGGTTTTTGTTTGAAACTTTTTTATTTATAATGACAATCCAATTTTATTTTATATACAAAACAATTAAAAGTAATAAAATAAAATTAACACATTTGTTTTTCAAAAACTTTGCTAGATTTTATAGAATTTTAAAAAATGTCTCCGCGGCACATTTGATCAATTGGTTGACATGAGCGATTTTTTTTACTTAATACTTAATATGACCCCTTTTTGCTTTGATTACTGCCTCAATTTGTTTGGGCATGGACTCGACCACCTCTCTACAGAAATCTCCGCCAGTATTTTGCCAGGAATTTTTAGCCTTCTGCCGTAAATCGTCAAGATTCTGACACTCACTTTGGGCATCAGAAATCGCACGCTTGACCTCAACCCAAGCATGTTCGATTGGGTTGAGGTCTGGCAATTGAGGGGGCCAGTCGGGTACTTCAAAATCGTTGTTTTGAAGCCAAGCTTTAGCTACACGAGAAGTGTGTTTCGGATAATTATCTTGCTGGAAGATGACGTCCGACACATTCTTGCCCCACACTTCCAGACTCTTGCACAAACCTTGTTGAAGGATATCGACATATTGGTTGGCATCCATTCGTCCGGCAACTCTTACGCACTCTCCCACCCCCTCCATCCTCATACACCCCCACATCATTACACTACCGCCTCCAAACTTGACCATTGGTTGAACAATACGGCTAGTCAAAGGTTCCCGGGGTTTCCTCCAAATCCATTGACGCCCATCTTTTCCCAGACGGTTTGTTTTTGTCTCGTCGGACCATATGACTCGCATCCAGTCATTTTGGGTGTAGGTTTTATATTTTTTTTGCAAATTGGAGTCTCAATTTAAGGTGTCGTTTTGTCAAGAGTGGTTTTTTTACTTTGACACGTCCGTGAAATCCGTTGTTCCGCAATTTCTTCCTTATAGCTTCACTTGTTACATTTACTCCATCCCTATGGGAGAGATCACGTCTGATTTGGCCCGCATTCTCATGCACACCAAACTTTATCCGCCTAACAATGCGCCTTTCCTGGGTGGCATTCAAAATTGGCTTTCGTCCAGGAGTATTTTTTTACACATAAAGGGCTCATTGATTGTCTTATTTTTGAAATAACGCCTACAGAAACACCAACGAGTCTTGCAATTTCTCTATGCGTTGTGTTTAAATGAATAAGCCTTTTGATTTCGTCCATTTTTGTTGCACTTAGTTTTTTCATCTATAGTCAAGCCAAACTTAAGAAAATAACAAAGAAAAACAATAAAAAAAAACTCACCTTTTACTAGAAACAAGAATATAACGATTCCACAACTATTATTTAAAGAATCAGAAGAAATACTTGAATATCAGAGAAATATTACGGCGATCAATACCCCTTTACTTCACAAAGTCAACTAATTGATCACATGCCTTAGTCTACATTTGTAAATATTCTCTAAAAAGTAACGGCACATTTTGGGTAATTTCGCACTTACTAACTGTTCTTGCATAGGCCTACTTAGTGAACTTATCCCTTTTATTCAAAAGTTTGTTTAAATAAAAAAGAACAAAATAGAATGTTTTTGGAAATGTATGTGATCAAATAGTTGACATACTGTATATCAGAGGCTTAAATTTTTTTCATAGCAATTGTAAGGAGTGAAGCACTTTTTTCCACATGCCTTATACAGGTTGTAGCGCCTTTTCATTTGAAAGAATGCGCTGATTCTGCTTAACGTAGACTTTTTGGTTTCAGCCAAAAAGCCTCAGAAATGGCTAAATGATATTACATACATAGAGGAAACCAAATAATAGCCTCAGAAATAGCTCTTATGTTATTACATATGTACTAAGAGGAAACCAAATAAGAATTTGAAAACGTCAAGCAAAGAAGAAGAGAAGAAAAATCACGAAGCTCTTCACTAAAATATTAACAAATAAGATTTCATGATCCCCTTCAGTCTTCGCTTTACGCGTCGATAAAATTAATTTTTCTATGCATTGAACTAAATATCTTTTATAGCGGGATTGAGTGAAAAAGCAAGTTTTCAGTGTTGTGAGGTTAGTCTTCGAAAGATAATATAAGTTTGACATAAGGTATCATTATCAATTGGGAATGCTACAGAGCATTGATTTATATTGACTTTGTCATATCTGAATTGTCATTTTCTATAATCTAACGAAACAATTAACCTATAGAAGGAAACTTTTGGTAAGCGCATTATCTCGCGTTTGCCTGTGCCGTTGCTTTGCAAGGAGGGCTTACTTTCAGGTTTTGACATAATTTTATATTAACACTAAGGGGTGCTAATCCGATTCTTCGCTTATTTGATACATACACATATGGTCATAGTATTATCAGGAGGGGATTTTCTGAATTTAAACTTCGCAGATAGAGCGATATTTTCGATCGAATCTGATTTTGACAATTTTTGGTCATAAGGTGGCCTACTTTAATCGCATCTGTTTCCCCTTTTTTGATTTCAGAAGCCTCCACGTTCCAATATACAGGGTAGGCCATTTAAAGTTGACCCATTTGTTTCTAAAAAAAAAGAATAAAAGAAAACAATGTTTTTTGTTCATTTCAAAAATAATTTATTTTGGTCCAAGGGGATTTGTTTCAGCTAATATTTAAAAATTAGATCGCGTAAATGGGCACCTTTAGCTTTGACAGCTAAATGCACTCTTTTTTCGACATTTTCCATGACTTTGGCCAATGTTTCGGATGATATGGCGGCTGTTTCACGTCGAATGTTGGCTTTCAGTTGAGCTAAGGTCTTTGGCTTATTAGCGTATACCTTGGATTTCAAATAACCCCACAAATAAAAGTCTGGTGGCGTCAAATCTGGTGATCTCGGTGGCCAGTCAACATCACCATTTTTCGATATCAATCGCCCGGGGCCCATTTGCCAAAATTAAGGCGTCGCGGATAATCAGCTGGGTTTAGTTTTTGTGCCATTTGAATTTTATATGGAAACATCTTCAAATCTTTATGAATTATGCGTCGGAGAGTGGTGCGAGAGATGTCTAATTCCTGAGAGCGGCGATAACTCGATGTCGATGGAGTCTCCTCAATACTGGCTCGTACAGCTTCGATATTTTCATCAGAACGTCTTGTGCGTTGTCTGGATGCATGACTGGCATTACTGAGATTACCGGTGTTCACAAATTTTGCGTATAAAGACTTAATTGTGTTCTTAACTGGAGCACTTTTCACTTTATTTTTTTTGCGAAACGCACGTTGAGTTAACACAATTGAAAAGTTATTTTGAATATAAAGCTGAACAATTTCAGCGCGTTCTTTTGGAGTGTACTGTTCCATGGTATAAATTGTCTTCGAATGACGCTTCTAACGCGGTATGACATTAGCCGATTTGTCAGCGCTGTTAAAAGTTACAGCGTTGCCAGATGGGTCAACTTTAAATTATAATTGCATAAATATCAAGAAAAAATTTAACGTCACAAAGTATTTCAGTCGGAAAATTTAGTTGCAGGTGTCCGTTAAAGTTGTCAGACTATAGGTTTGTCCGGAAAGTAATAGGACTGATTTTCCTCCACCGCGACTGTACTTATGAGCGTGCGTACTCCGACTGGACTCGGTAGAGAGCGTTCCTATCTAACGAACGAGCGGCTGGTCCGTTGTCTCCGAGCACCTGGAGAGTCAGAACAAATACTTTCGCCCGACGTGTTTCTGTGAGTGGTGCAAGCCGAAAATGCAGCGTTCGTTAGAGCAGAGGTAAGCGATTAAATTCTGTGTGAAACTCGGTAAATCTGCGACAGAGACGTTTGATATGATCAAGCAAGCTTACCCAGATGTTGCTATAGCAAGAGATGGTGGCACCAGGTCTATTTGGAGGGGCGGAAACAGGTCGCTGGTGATGAAAGTGCTGGGAGGCCTGCGACTTCGACAAACACCGACAATGTGACTCGTTTGCGCAAAGTTTTGAACTCAGACCATCGACTAAGTATTCGTTTAATTGCCCAGATGTTAAATTTATAAAAATTTGTGGATCATGACATTGTGACGGCGCACTTGAACATTCGAAAGGTAAGCGCGGAGATGGTCCCAAAAGTTGTTCACTGACGACCAGAAATTGCGGCGAGTGGAGCCAAGAAAATTTGAACATGTATGAAAGTGACCCTAAGTTTTTGAATAACGTAATCTCCGGTGTCAGGCTAACTTTATTTAGTTTCCTTCCCTGAATAGGCCGATAAAAGGCAATCATTTTGAGACGACAGAGGCAATTCAAGCAGTATGCACCTCGACTCTCAAGGCTAATCCGGAGAATGCCTTCCGTGACGCCGTCAATGTTTGGAAATCGCGCTGGCAGCGCTGCACCCACGCAGAAGCAGCTTGTTTTGAAAGTAGAAGAATTGTAACGAGTGGTTCAATAAATTTTTTTAAATCGACTCAGTCCTATTACTTTCTGGACAAACACTGTAAAATAGACTCCGCGAGAGATTGGCGCAAGTATTCAATAAACGTCAGCTTTAAAAGAACAATGTATTTTCTATAATAACAACACTTTCACCAATAAACGTTACCTACACTTTTCGCAAGTCAAAGACACCACATGAAACAAGTTCAAATGCTGAATCAAATTTAATTTTTTTTAGCTTAATGCTGTTCCAAGATCCAATGCTCTTCAGCGAAGAGAGTTATGTTTAACTGCTTTACTATGCCTCCTGAAATATCCTGCTTCTAATTTCGATCCCTTTTTCACAGAAGTGAAGAAGCGCAACTACTCGCTATCAAGTAACTGTGGAACGGCATTTCAACCTCTTTACGTACAGCTGAAAACGAAACCATTGGTTTTCAGAAAGGGCAAAAGAATAGCCGGCATTATAAGGAGTCTCTTCACCACGAGAAACCCGACTACCTACCTCGCAACGTTACAATTGACCACATCACAAGCGGTATGGAATAGATGCCGAGAGTTGAAGAGGGAAGCAAAGAGCAAAGAGAGAGCTTGATAAGCTGGCCGACAGGGGTAATGCTCGAAAATTCCTTTTTTTTCAAGACCCAAGCTTATTATTGGAGAAACCCCAGAAGAGATCTAATGACTGATGCCCAAAGAATACTGAAATTATGGAGGGAACACCTCTCCAGCCCTGCTGAACGGCAGTGAAAGTATGACACCAGGAGATTGTGAACCCGATCCCCAAACGATGATGATGGAGCAGATGTTCCATTGCCCGACCATGAACAAGTTCGAATAGCAATTACCCATCTGAAGAACCAATATAATATGGTTGGCCGAAAGCATGCTCGACGATTGGAATTTAACTGTGCTCTGCTCAATTCAAAAGCCCACCGTCAACAAACTGATTGGTCCTTATCAGTGCGGCTTCAGGCCTGGAAATCAACAACTGACCAGATATTCACCCTGCGGCAAAACTTTGAAAAGACGCTTGAAAAGAGGATTGACACTCACACCCCCTTCGTCGATTTCAAAGCTGCTTTTGACAGCACGAAAAGGAGCTGCCTTTATGCCGCTACGTCAGAATTTGGTATCCGCGCAAAACTAATACGGCTGTGTAAGCTGACGTTGAGCAACACCAAAAGCTCCGACAGGATCGGGCGACTTCTTATCATGCGACTTCTTTAGTCTACTGTTGCAGAGCTGAAGATACAGACTTCTATAGGAGTGTACAATTGCCGGCATACGCTCGGCTCGTAAATTTCATTTACACCTGTTCCACACTTCTATGAAGCCATTACCGAAATACGATTGTCCTTAGCTCCCACGCCAATGTTAATAGGAGAAAGTAAACACAGTACTGATTGTTATGTATACTTGTATGTATAAAATGACACTGTATACAAATTACAGTAAAAAAGGGGCACTTCAATTAAAGTGAATTATTGGCGAATGTTAAGTCATCAACGGATATACGAAAAAACCAAATGCGCACACAAGCGGACGCCGCAATCGCCTTTGAACTGGTTTACACCTTCGCAACTGCTTGCCGCAACCCACATTGGTAGGACTCAGACTACAATTTGTGGCAATTCGCATAAATTCGAATTATTTCAACGTCATATTATGCGACATGCAACACGAAACAGATGACGACAACCTGAGTGGAGGCGGTAACATTTCAAAAATAATGCAAATTCGTCGAAAATCACGTAAACGCATCAGGAGAGCGAAGCGGCGCAGCAACGAAGCGCAGGGACAGCACAAATAAGGAAACGTGCCAAACGCGACTAATTTCGGCTATAAGAACTACGGACAACAATAACAACAAAAGTCAATAGATGCTATCATTCGTCAATTGATGGAGTTCTCGTCAGCCAAACATGGAGGTGTGGGGGCACGAAAACGGTGTTGGTAAGCGACAAATAGAAGAGAGACGCCATGGCCTATGCGTTGGCACCGTTTGTAAAGGGGTCAGTAGTGTTACAGAAGATGGAAAAATAATACAAAACTATAACAGAAATGCTAACCAACACATTGACAATAGCAAACAAGCTGTCGCATTGCAGCGGATTACAGGTATCTGAGTGACAATTTACATTTATATGTGTGCGTGTGGGCACACAATTTTACTCACTTCACGTCATGCGGCATCGGTAGTGTTGCACCACGATCCAATAGAATTTTCAGTATCTCGTAATTGTTGCGATGCGCTGCCAATATTAATGGCGTGATGTCCGGCGTGAATGTCGACTTATTACGGTCAACAGATTCCCAACTCTGTAATTAGTAATCAGTACAATGAAAATTAGATTATTTGACGAACAACAAACAGACAAATATAAGACACACATACATGCTAATTGATTGTGGCCACCAGTGCCACCACAATTGCGGTTGCACAACTTTCTATACTCACGTAGGGTTGGCCCTCTTTGTGATGTGTTTCCTCCCACTGCAATAATTCCTCCACGGCTTCGACGTACTCTTCCGATATGGCATGCAAGAGCGCGTCGCCCACTTCGATGCCACATTCCAGCAGCACAATGATCAAGTCGAAATTCTCATTCTCAATGGCAGAAATGAGCGCTGAGCGATTGAGCGGATCCACGCAGTTTATATTGAACTTATCCGGTTGACCCTTGTTGTCCTCGATTATTCTGGAACGTAAAACTCAAATTATAAATTTATGTGTTGAATGTGTTTGATGTCGTGTTACACACTTCTTAACACCCTGTATGTCACCACGTTCGGCCGCTAATATGAAATTCTTTTCAATCTCATTTAGCATATACTCCTCTCCCATAGAGATGTTGTAGTTGGGTTCACCCTTTTCGGGGTCATCGTCACCGCTCTTCTTTTGTGACATTTTGATGTACTCATATAATCAGTGAGCGGCAAAGTCTTCTTGTCTTAGAGGTACCACGATTTTTAGTTACTTGAAAATTTATATAAGCCTACAAGTAAACAAGAAGAATAATAATTTATCACCGTATATTGGTCTAAGCCAATTTATTTCAGGACATTAAGTCTATCATAATTCCAAAATTATTTTCTCCCTTCCTTAGTTTGGTTTGTTGTGCTAAATTTGAAATTTGTTTCGTAATTTATGGCATACGTTTCCGATTAATGGCATTTTGTGGGCGTCGTACTCGTGGTGGTTCAATTATGCCCGTCTCAAACTTCGCTACAGCCTGCGCGAACAGACGGTTGGACAGATAGTCACCCGGATTTCAACTTGTCTCGTCAACCTGATTATTTTTATATTTATAACCCTAAATACGTATAGTATATCTCGATTAGTTTTGATTCAAACAACCATTAGGTGAACAAAACTATTATACTCTGTAGCAAGAGTATAAACATTTCAAGTATTTGAATGACAAAATTGAAATTGTAAACCGATCAAGAAGTCATTAGTTGCTTTCAACTTCAACTAATTTCTGTTAGCAAAACGAGTAGATATTTCAAGATCCAAATCGGAAAGATAGTCAGTTTGTAAGAAGAGTCCCGAAAGAGGTTATTATCGACAAAATAATTTTGAATGACAGTAAAGTTTAGTTGTTCGAGGCAATGCAACAGGAAACCTTAAAATATCAACTGCACGTGTACATCAATCACTCACGAATATTTGGGTATGAGAAAACTTATGCAAAGTGATAATTCAGAGCAGTGACTGGAGATGTTGAAGCACAATAAATCCGAGTTTTTGAGTCGATATTTGTTCACTCCAAAGCGTGAAAAAACGCAACAGTCGGCTGGCAAGGTTATGATGTTTGTATATTGGGATGCGCATTGAATAATTTTTATTGACTACCTTGAAAAGGGAAAACTATCAACAGCGACTGATTGAAGGACGAAATCCTGGAAAGGCGGCGCCATTTGAAGAAAAAGAAAGTGTTGTTTCTCCAAGGCAATGCGCCGTGTCAAAACTCAGTGAAAATTAAGACGAAACTTCATTAATTGCGCTTTGAATTGCTTCCACCTCCATCGTAT
Organism: Bactrocera dorsalis; assembly: GCF_023373825.1. Classification (NCBI taxonomy): domain Eukaryota; kingdom Metazoa; phylum Arthropoda; class Insecta; order Diptera; family Tephritidae; genus Bactrocera; species Bactrocera dorsalis. Next base: position 41,147,229 of record NC_064304.1, on the reverse strand, counting down.
TCTCCAGATTTGGACAACAGTGATTGTTTTATGTTTTCAAATCTTAACAAAAAAACAATCATTGGAAAAAATTTTCGTCAAATGAAGAAGGGATCGCTGACTCTGGGACATATTTTGAGCAAAAATCGTACCCCAAAAAGGCCTAAGCTTTCGAACAAAATTACTGAACTATGAGGATATACAAACAAGATGCAAGTTCACAGAGACTACGGTTGTGTCATTAATCTGAATATATTGGATCCTGTTACAGAACTCCGTCATGATTGGAAATGCGACTGTAAACAGAGCTCTTTGAGGAAGTAAAAACAAACTAAGTATTCTTTGCTCAATAATGAATCAATTTATGAAATCAAATATGAAGTGTAAAATAGTATACTCTATTTGCCAGAATACCAAAATGAGACTCCTGACTAACAGAATCACTAAATTACTATAGTCACTATTAGAGACATGAGACAATCGCCTCACGCAGAATACCGATATTAGACAGTAAGCATATAAAGTACCGTGTAAGTCACAGCCTTCATGAATATGTAATTGGGCCTGATAAAGCTATAGGTGCAATGGTCGACCACTACAGATAACAAGCGCAAGTGTGAGACTACTTCAGTACCAGGGTTTGGCATTAGTTACGCGGAATCCGAACAAGTTTCTGGGTGATTTTGGGAACGTCGATAAAACATTGAACCAACAGTAAACACCAGACACCAAGAAACAGTCGAAACTGTGAACTTCACTTTGTAACTTGGTAAAAACAAGTAAGGAAGAGCTAAGTTCGAGCATATTCGAACAATCTATACTCTTGCAACTTGAAAGGATTAAAGCCAGAGAAGGTCCTTCAGGTTATATGAGATATAGAGCGAGCTTTTATCTGTTTTTAGTCATTCTAAGCACAAAACGATGCATGTTATAAGAAATCTTTATATTAGGTACATATGTATATGGGGGCTAAGGGAAATAATGATCCGATTCAACCCAGCTTTCACACAAAGATATACTGCTAATAGGAAAGTATTCGATCTGCATTTCAATTACAAATCTCAGACTTTTCGGTAAAAGGCACTGGGTGCCATAGTGGCTTTGGTTCGATTTAGGCAATTTTAAGTCTCAAATCCAATCAAATCTTTTATCCAGATAATGCAACTGTTTGATAAACAAAACCAAGAAATATATTACATTTATTTATTACTTTCTTCACAACCATTTCTAGTTAGTACTTCACACCAATGGTTCACAGGACATCAAAAGTTCCTTAAAATATATTTTTTTTAATTTTTTTAATAAAATTTCTTAATAATTGTCTCAATATAGTCTCTGAAAACTTTAATTATGCAGTCCTTTTTGGTTAAAAGCAGTTTCAGGATATTATCACTTTGTCCCTTTGTGTTATTAAAGTTTAATACATTTTTTGTTTATTTAAAGTCAGCTTAATCCATTTTTAGTAGATGTGTATGCAAAATTCCAGCATTTCGAAAAGATGGAAGCACACGTTTATTATTATTCATATTTAATAGTCCGAGAGCCTGGGTAAAGGATGCGCTGTATTTTTTAAAGGGATAATTGAATTTTATTTTCAATTTATTACACTTTGTTTCTTAATTTTTCATTTTTTCACAATCATTAATTAAATTAAAGCCATGCACAAAACGATCGATATTTTCACAATCGAATGTATATTTCCAACAAAATGCAATTCTTTTTTTATTAATTTTTGCACTCTACACTTTCAGTTCCCATTGTCCTTTTCCGTATTATCCACATAGGTGGTAACCTTTGAAGGATCATTTACCTTTTTGATCCTTGATGAAATATCCTCTTCAACACCTTTATTGTTTCCCAGTTTCGCCACTATCCATTTTCTTTAAATCCCGTGGTATAGTTGTTGAGAGTTCAAGAATTCGCGAAGAACTGAAAATAATTTGCTGTAACGCCTTGGTATATGCCACTAATTACATTAGCGTTTCGACAAAAGTCGGTCATGGAAAGTATAGCAAAAATTCAATCGATCATCGCAATAGACTTCAAGTTAACGGCTAGTAAAAACATAAGAAGAAACAATAAAAAATGGTAGGAATAAGTGAAAGCTAATAGCAAAACAAGCAAAAAAGCCAAATCAGCTGTTTAGAATGTTTTACATAATATTGTCACGGAATGCGTTAAAAAGAGGCATGTGACTATTGACTCATTGATTTGGTGGCATGTATTGATTATCGGCTTGCTTGGCTATTCAACTGTCGTGAGCACGTGAGGTGTCCATAAGAAAAAGCGTCAAAGAAGAGACGGCCAAATGTGAGCGCCAGGCAGAGTAGGTGCGAACGAACTGTAAGTCAATTGAGGAAAAAAATGCATATGTAAATAAAAAACTAAAGTAGTTATGCTTCATATTATAGTTTATTTTTTTTTTGCATGAGTATTTTCACAATTTTATAGATATAATTGTTGACTGAAAAGTCCAAAGTCCAAAGAATTCAATAAATATTTATTTTTTCGTATTCATAGCAAAATCTTTATTATTGGTGCAAATAAATAATTTCATAGACATGCGTATATTCAGTTTTCAATTAGCAGCACATATTCCATCAATTGCCGTGTCATTGATCAATATAAGTATTCTGAAATGTGTATTTATTATCGAATTTGTTGATGCCTATATTCTGTTATTTCTGCTAATACTAACTACACTCGTATTAGCCAAACTTGATAGAAATATCGCCACTGATTTGACGAGAAATTGGTATTATTAAAGCTCCGATAATCCCATTTATATAAAAAGAGACTCGATATATGTATGGGTGCCACATGAGTTAACGCAAACAACTTCATGTGTCGAGTTTCCATATATGGATCGCTGATGAGTTATAACCAAACCGATCCATTTCTGAAGTGTATGTTTACTGACGATGAAAATTAGTGTCGTCAAGTGAAAAGGTCGTAGTCGCCAGGATTAAGTATCAGGCAAATAATATCTACTTTGGGCTTCTCCTCCATGGCCAAACTACTAGCTTGGTTCTGCACTGTCAACAATTGCGCTGTCTGAAGTAAGCAATCGCTCAGAAGCCGCCAGCTTTGACCAAATGGAGTGGCACTGTGTTTCACGTGTTCTAATTTACACGTTAATGATATGTTTATATATAGGTATCAGTATATGTTTCAAATCTTAGATAATTTTCGTAATTTCATCAAGTTTATTTCAGCATCCCTTCTGTTGTATTTGAGCGTATGAGTGGCAGGTTTCTCTTTTTCAATAAACTGTCAAAATTTTCAATACAGTCATGTCTACTAACCACCCTTTATCATTCATTCATTCTCTTGTATATTTGCGTTTTGGTTTGAGTGATGTCTACTAAACACCCTGTATCAATCTTTCGTTCATCTAATTCATTTTGTTACATTTAAGCGTTTTGATTTGAGTTCTCCTTTCTCCTTTTCAATAATTCTCTCTCCTTGAACAATTGCTACTGTTTGAGCAATGTGCGTGTGAAATCAGGATCTGTGCATTTTAAAATAATGTCAAAGGCTTTGAGCAATATTCGTTATCCTTATACCACTCATCAGTGTTTCCATTTGTTGGCCAATATCCTTCATTAAAATTGTTAGACCACTCGTTGTTGTGATTGGGAGGGTTAGAAAAAGCACGGCCTATAATTGACATAAGAGCCTGACGCTCCCTCTCCATAAAACTGTCGTGGCTGTCATACTCAGATCTGCTCAGCGGAAAGTCGTCATCGGAAAAATTATCGCCTGTAGTTGGCATCGCTTCGTTGTCATTATTCTCGAACAATGGTTGCAAGTTTTCCCAGCAAAATTCTGTGGGTGTTGAAGTGCGTTTTTTGTCCTGATGCTTCTTCTCAATATAACTGTCATCGTAGTTTTGAAAATCAGATTCTTGTAACGGAGTGTCAGTATTAGATAAAATCCAACTTGGTATCTTGGCGGCTAAGTTATCTTTATCCTCAATTTTCTCTTGTAAGTTCTGCAAGTTAGATTCTAAGGATGGTGAAGTGCAGTGCTCCTTCGCAGAATAACTTTCCTCGGTGAATTCAAAATCAGATTCTCTCAGTGGTATGTCAGAAGAGGTAAAATTTTGATATATTGTCGACATCGATCCGAATTTATCTACGCCGAACATCGGTTGTAAGTTCGATGATTCTATGGGAGTGGAAGTGCGAAATTCAATGTAACTAGCACTGTTATTGTCTGTTTTGTTTAGGTCTTCAATGGAGCTCATACAACTGTAATATTTAGTAACTTCCTCCTTATCGTAGTTGCTCTCATTAAAACGGTGCGATTCAAGTTCTCCCGTTGAATTGTTGCAGCCACACTTTTTATCGTTCGGTCTCTCGGGACCATCGTAGAATTCATCCAACTCTTTCACTATACTGTCATCATACTCCTCCGGTAATGAAAGAATTATTGCATGGTTATACTCTTTTAGCAAATCCATTTCCACAAAATATATTCTTTTACAACTTGTGCTGTCGGAATATTTTTTTGTAATGACGCAAAGTATTCAGCGATCGCTCTTTTATACTGTTTATGTTCCCAACGATTAGTCTGCAGGTAGAAAAAATGTTAAGCATTAGAAGTTTAGGTAGAGCGCTATACCTGCTGTACATTACAAAAACAAAGTTAGTAATCTACTTTCCGAAACAACCCGTCGTTAGCTCAGAGGCCAAATGTAATCTAAAAAGTATTTGTTGTGCTTTACCAGTGGAATTTCCCAAAACATGTGTATTGTCCTTTGAAATCGTGTTACAATAATTTCTTCTTAAAAATGAAGTATTTCCTAGAAAACCCTTTTTGGAAATCGTGTATTTTTCTTCTGCGCACATAATAATGTGGAATGAGTTTGTTTGGCATTTTTTTTAATAATTTAACTTCAATGTTTAAGTTAGGGTTCTCTTGAGAGGAAAATGTATAGTTAAATTCATACAAGAGAGTATGCGGATACCCCATTAAAGCAAATTTTATCTTATATATTTATTATATTCATTGCTACCAAATTTTGCTGAGCACATTTTAAAGCAATCTAAATATTGTGTTTACAAATCTCATTTTAGTATTTGTTTTTAAATAAATAAAATTTAAACTAAATTTTAATAGTTTACAAAAACAAAACTATGGGGTTGTTAAAATGTTTTTTGGCTCAAAAAAAAAAAAACTATACATCATGAAAGCATCATAGCACAATTGCGCATCTGATAGAAATCATGTTAGCACAGGGTTGCACAACAAGTACACGTCTCGTATTGTTTGTTCGATTGACTACTTTCCAACGCTTGGTGAATCGAAGGCAACTATTATATCCTGATTGTTATATTGTTCAAATAAGTCTCGTAATAATAATATTATTGGGCATCTTACTGTATAAAATCTAATAATAATTTGAGATGCGAGTACGAATCATTTACGAATTATGACTGACTTTTATCGTTAACGAGCTTTCTTATAAGTGTGGCCTTTTAGGGCCCTCTACTATACAAGGACCTCATAGAATATATTATATTAAGCTTGTCTACTGTGTCGTTGGGCCTTTTGGAGAGGGACTCCATCTTTTGGAAATTATTCTTTTTTAGCAGTATAAGGCACTTAACTCAATATTAGTTATCCATGAAAGCTTCCATTTTCTTGACCAAGAGTGAGTCGAGACTTAAGAAGACATTCTTTAAAAGAAATAAGTTCTAATTTTAAGAATAACATTTTTTTTTTTAATTTCTATAATCCAAATTTATATTATTATCTTATAAATAAGATATAAAATTTAGTTCTTCTGCATTCATTCGAAAGTAAAAGTTTTAGAGGAAAGTACTCGTAAATATGCCATGAAATTACAAATGGCAATATATCATATTTTGAATGTAGACAAATGTGAAAACCTACGATTAGTTAGTTGGAAGCCATAGGAAAGGTTATACCGCTTGACTTTTACTCACGTGCCCCCTGTAAATGTAGTTGTAGTCGTTTGTTTGCTGGCATTTTTAAGTCGCCAAGAATATAAATCACATATGTATGTATGATAAGTTTCTATATTCTGTCGACTCTGTCCATTTCAGACCATTGTTTTTTGTTGCAAAAATAAAATCATTCAGTTTCAATAAATAATAACAGTAAGCAACAGTAAAGAAGAAGAATCAACGGTAACTGGCAAGAGCTGTCTAGCATGATCCAAAAAGGGGTACATTATGTACATACAACTTATGTACCGTTTTAAGTTTGGTAAATAAAAATTTATTCAAAGCCAAAGGGCGTCATAGTTAAAGATCTACCAACAAATACATATTTACTAGGCTCACAAATGCCGCAGTGATTGTTGTCGCGTTTTTCCTAGGAATAAGGGCGGTACACTTGTATAATAATGCATACATTTTACGGAACAATTATAATACAATGAGTTCAATATATTCATCCTTTAACTCATCTGTTAGACTATTTTTTAAATTGAAATTTGTTGCGTACGTAGAGGAAGGAGATTAATTTTTTACACTGTGTGGACAGGTAGTTAGGTAGAAAGGACAGCACTTTGCTTTGCGGCCTTATGCTAAGGGTGCGAACCATTGGAAAAACCCGTCGGTAGTAGGCAAGGTTCATAGAATACAAGGTTACGCTAGCCGCCATTTTGTGAACTATGTACAGATTTAGGAAAAGGAAAAAATTTAAAAAAAATGCATGTTTCCATAATTATAGAATAATATATTTGCACTAAAGTACAGATACAGGGATAATCGTAATATACTTAAACTTAGTTAAAAACGGCTTAAATTTATTAATTTTGATAAAACTTTTTATCATTTGTGCTAAATGCTGACATGGCATTTTTTTTATTTTTTTTTGATTTCGTTCTATCAGTCAACTAATCACATATCATTTCGAAACTATGTCACTAGTGTACAGCATTGAATGGCGGGACCTTTTCTTCTAGAGGATTATAATTATGTACAATGTTTGCTGGTACCTAAAATTAAAGAAATCGCCTTTGCCTACACTTTCCTTCCAGATATACTAAACATATGCATGTTTGTTGCATAAACTTTTGACGAAGGCGAAAGACGAAGAACAGCGAATTGCTCAAGCAACACGTTTTGTGCTTTTGTTCGTAATAGTTTGCTGTTTGTATCGGAAAATATATGTATGTATGTGTAACATAAGGGGTTATATAGAGTTAGAATTTTCAAAAATCAAATATAGGTACATTAGGGTGATTCAAAAAAAATTTTTTTTTTTCGTTTGATACTCGGCAAAATAGGTTCCTAGACAGCATAGACACAAAAAGCTATGAGTTTCATCATTCATAATGATTTTTTTCATTCAGTTATAAAATTCATAAGAAATAAAAAAATTTCACAAAAATAAGCAAACTTTAGCTGTTAATATCTTTTAAGAGGTTGGGTTTACGAAAAATCATAGGAGACCTTTTTTTCGAATATTCAATTTCCTACAAAATCTAAGGAACAAGACATTTTTTCAAGTAGTTGGAAGCGAGATATAATTTTTTCTATCTGATAATAAGAAAAAATAGAAGACTTTATGTAGGAGGACCTTCCTGTTACAATTAAGAACTCATTTTTGGAGAGACTTTCTTAGAGGTGTCTAGGAACTTATTTTTCCGAGTAGCAAACGAAAAAAAATTTTTTTTTGAATCACCCTAATGTACATATATTAAAGAATACACATGGACTATTTCATAACGTTCCGGTGAATATTTTCGAAGTTACATGTAAATTTGAAAAGGCGTTTCAGAGTGCTTGGTAGTACAAGGCCAAATTTCAAAGCGGCGTTTTCAAATCGGTGTCCAACATTGCACGAAAACGGCTTAGTCTTAAATTTTAACACGAGCTTCATAAATATATGTTATGTTGTTAATAATTTAGATTTTTTTTCACTGATAAACATTTTTTTACAGTAAGATTTTCGACAACAGCGATCTGACGCGCTATCTATATACGCTCGTTTAAGTTGGTTACCCAAATAATGCAAACATTTAATTTTAATAAAATAACATTTGTCTAAATATAAAGATTTTCTTAATAAATTATATTGTATATTATACTACTCAAGTGTACCCGGTACTTTTAGTTCAAATGTGCACGACGACCATTTAAAAGGGTACAAATTGAGATACATACAATGTGTATCTACTGGTAGCAAAAGTATTCACAATTTAAGGCTGAAATTTTTGATCAAAAATTGATTTTTTATTCCGAGAAACCGTGATTATGTCTAAAAAATTTATTCTGTATATTCTTTCGATATGCTTACATTCTTTTTTTTTATATTTAACATAACTTTAACGAAATCTGTTTGTTTTTTCAGTTTCAGAGGATCCAGTTCAGAGGCTTAAAGGTCACAGCAAAACGTTCGTTTTACGCCCCACTTTCAGGCACCTTACTGAAAATATGCGCAAATTAAACGGAAATTAAATAAGAACAACTTCAGTCTATATGTTCGGGTTTATTTAATGAAAATCTCGCTTTGGTTAAAAGTAATTCGCATACTCTTAGAAACAATGATGCCGCCAAATACTCAGATATGGATATAGTCTAACAAAGGATTCGTGGATACACATCTACACCAAAGTTATTTTCTGAATGTGAACGCATTGGCTTAATACGTGATCAAGTTAAGAATGATAAAACAATTTGTCAAACCATTGGACGTAGAAGAATATTGTTTTAGTGGCATTTGCAAAAACTTTCTGAAATTTGTATAGACTAGTTGAAAGGTGAGATATTTGATACAGTAATCACTGAAAGGTTTATACATTTTATCAAAGTTCTGGAGAGTTTTGAAAGTGAATCATGGAAAGGTCTTGGTTGATAGTCAAAAATTTCCTAGGTGACCATAAAATACCAGATTATAAAGAAATTGTGCAAAAGCCGCTAACAAAATTTAAGACTATAGGAGAAAATATGAGCATCAGGTTCTCCGCAGTCATCCGGAGACATTTTCATTTAATTTTGGAAATTATAGTGAGGAAAAAGGCGAATGTTTCGACCAGTAACTAAAATTGATGCAGACAGATATGGGATCGTCTTATTAAAATTGCTAGAGTGCAATAGACCTTAGATCGCGGTGCAATGCTCATTCATTTATTTATCGCCTTATGATGACAGATTACTGGTGGTTCTTAAAACAAGATCGACTGGAAAGTTATAAAAGGAAAACTCCTAAAGATGTTCTATTGAAATAAAACATATTTTGTTTTTGATATTTAGTTTCTCTGTTTACTTTTCTTTTTTTCTTTTTTTATTTTTTCCATATTTTCTGATTTTTGTGGTGTAAAATAGTGTAATGTAGATTTAAACTCAGTTTCTTGAATTATAAGCGTAGATGTGTACATCTAAAATAGATGTTTTGTCTAGGACAACAAGACCACTATACAGATAATGTTATTCATTTTCTGGTTCATTTCATATTCATTTTGAGGTTCTTCCTGAGTTTCATATAGGTTAAAAAATTATATTAATTAATATTAACGTACGTGGGGTACCTTTCATATTTTGAGATTAGAGAATAAAAACAATCATCGAAAACTGCTTTATTGCTTTTCAAAATATTCTCCATTAAGATCTATATACTTGTGTATACATTTGAACCAATTTTCAAGCACTTTAGTCACTCTGACTGATATATCTAAAACATGCTTTCTGAACATTTCAACCGTCTCTTCAGGTGTCAAAAAGCTTTGATCTCTTAATTTATTTTTTACGATCGGGAATAAATAGAAGTCATTTGGTGCCAAGTCAGGACTATGTGGTGGATGACTCACCAAATCGATGTTTTGAATGTACAAAAAATCACAGCGACTGAGTGAGAACTAGTATTGTCATGGCGAAGAGTGATCCGTCTTCGGCGGCTGGTTTTCCTGATTTGTTGAAGTGTAATGGAAAAAAATGGTTATGTACCATTTAGAATTTACTCTTCTGTGCTGTTTAAGTGGAATGGTTGCGATATGTAACCTTTTGCTTAGATATGCTTCGAGAGCGAACAACTTTTGTTGGATTCATCTCATCTTGAAACATCCATACAGTCGACAAATGTGTGTTTTGTTAATTCTTTCTGTAGAGGCTTTTTATTGAATGTATACACAAAATATATGAAAATTTTTTTATATAAATATTGGGTTCCATTTTTCCTGTAAGTCCTCCACAAAAATGTGTTTGGCGGTGAGGAAAATATTTTTTATCCAAATTATCTGAAACCAAAAGGATTTATATATATTTTTTTTGCATAAAAATGTACACTTTAAAGTGAATTAAAAAATCGAAATTTTTATCAGAAACTTCATACCTTCCATCATTACCTGGCAAAAGTATCTAACAAGATCCCTTGAAATTTTCAAGTCTATCATTCGAACCGTTTCGAAGAAATATTCCTCACCGACTTTGAAAACACCTTAAAAAAAAACGCATTTAAAGCGCAGCTGCTATTCCGCGTTACGCCTACTTTCAAACGCTCGGAGACGTCTTTACAAATAAGCTTACTACTCCGGAACTTTTTACCGGATTACTTAGAAATTTACAGATAATATTCTCGAATATATAAACATTTCAAAATGACAAAAAAAAAATAAAATATTTTTAAAGTTACAAGTGGTAATAACCGCTTAAATGTATGTTGCTTCCGCTAATACTTATAGTTGTCTCAAACTCGTGATATGTCCCATAACTATCTTGAAATATTAGTTTGCGCATTCGCATCAATGGTCCCGGAACAACAACTCAATTTGGACGACCTTCTAGAAATTTGACTTGGAGTGATCTATGACCTTGATTGGATTCACCATATCATCGATAAGCGCTGGGATCCTAGATGGAGCTTCATCGACAAAGATTGAACTAAGTTCATTAATGCACCATTGCTGAGTTAATCCGCGTTGAAAGTTGTAAAAAGTACTTGTAATCGCGCGAAAATGTTCGCGATAGAATTTCTTTTTTTGATCGAAGAGAATATTTTATGTTATTGTAATAAATACAAATATCATTAGGTACCAAAATATTCTTTTTGAGTGAATTATCTACAGTGCTTCTTATTCTAAAATTAAACGTCGAAAATAGCAATTTTTTTGCTTCTGAATGAAGCGATCTCCTTAAAAAATCCAGCGCCAATATGCCATACGAAAACGAAGATGAAGGAGAGGGTACAATCTGCTCAATACTTCGCTCAATTTACTTACTAATTTTAACAAATTTTATGAACATATTCTATATATATATCATCCATAACCAACATACTTAGTTAACATTGATTATTTATGGTCTACTAGATATCTTATATAACTACGGAATTATTTAAAGCTCTTATATCGTGCGTTGTTTTTACTGAGCACTTAAAAAGTGTTAACATTAAACTGTCACTACTTCCATTTACAGTTAACTACATACTGATTCAAGCGGAAGTTGCCCAAAAATTGTAGTTGAAGGTGTATGCCCTGGATTAAAATACCAGATACCAGCATATTTATGACAAAGATTTATCCTAAAGCACCTTGCTTTTAATTCTTATTCCGGTTTTGGTACTTTAGTGCTACGATTGCGGTATTAGCTCAAAGCTTTGAGCTTTGACTTAAAACACTTGTTACATTGTTGGTCTGTGGAAACTTAGTTGGCAAGCCTTAGAGCTTAATGCAGCTTGTTTTACAACCATTGGAGCTTTTTAGAAAAGCGCATTGTACTTTACGTTAAAAACTCGCTTTCTGTTAGACTTTCCCCTACTATATTATGTACTTTGCTTTGGATATCATAGCATTGAAAATATTACAATGTAGGGATTATGTATATTACATACTGTATATTTGACTTCTCTTAAATCGTTCGGTTTTAGCTGAAATTCACCACGGCTGCTGCGAAGAGAATATCGGCATGCAGAAGAGAGCATATTGCGAAAAAAGTGTACACACACACATGTATTTACATACATCTAGGAGTTCGTGTAAAAATAGTGTTTGCTAATTGCATGTTCATCTGTGCCTACGTACGTTCGTATGTATGTGAGTGCAATCAGCGAAATGGCGAAATGAAAATTAAGCAAAGCGAAGGATATTCTGTGGAAGACAGAAAGTACTGCTCAGCTTTTTTACGAGTCACTGCTTCCTAATATTTGCCAGCGTACTTTGTGTGGGTGTAAGTATGTGTGTGTCGCCATTTACATAAATGTAAACTAAGTATATGGTGCAGAAAATATGTGTAGGTAATACATGAAATGCTCGTTTAAAGTATTTCAATGCATTCTTTGGAGAAAGCAGAAAAACAAAAGCAACTGTTGCGCGCTAAATAAGTTTGTAGTGCGACAAAAGAAGTAAACAAATAAATCGAAGAAGGGGATGTTTGTACTTACATATGTACGATTGTATGTAGCTTGCGTACACACGCAACTTTGCAATTTAAAAACTTCTTGGCGACAGCGGAAACACTCAAGTACCTGCTGGCGTTTAAGTACTAAATATACTCAAGTATTACTTCTGTTAAACTAACACTCTTTCAAATCGATTTTTGTGTACTTAAGCTCAGCAGCTTTTGTTGCTATAAATACATGAACTTGAAAATGAAATAAAATAAATATTTAGCCTTCAATTTAAAGGAGTACACTTTAAGCTAAAGCGGCTCCTGCGGCTTTAACGAGCACTTGAAAATGTTGCGTGAGTGCGTGACATTCTCCGTGGCCGCGCTGCAGGGAGGTGTTGCGCCCGTTTGTAGACTAACGGAGTATAAAAGCTGATTTTAGCGTTTGTTTACATCAGCGTCGCTATAATTAGAAGACGGGTACAGGTGGGCCAACATTTGTGGGGATTCAATAATACTAGTAATGTCATGGGGGTATGAATATAATGTAGATATTGACCTGATTGCTAATCATTTATGATATACCTACAGGAGTACCCCACAACTTGTGCTAAGGCATCGTAAAATCATAAATTCAAAAATTTTGTTGACCACAGGTGCTCCTTGCTACTGCGATCTCTTGTGCAAAATTAACTATTATACTTTGCAGCAATATATTGCAAGAGAATACCTCCTTCAGAGGTGAAATTCTTATAGCATAATAAGTTTATAAAGAGGTCTTTATTTGGATATTTTTCGGTTAGGTTGTGTGGTATATATAGTATACTACGCAAAAGTAATGAGGACCATTTTTCTTTGATTTTACAAAATTTCACCGATTTATCTCCAGTAGTTTCTGGGAAAATAATTTTACAATTTTATAGTACACTAAATTTCAATCATCAATGACTTTAAAAAAGAAAAAAAAAAGAAAAAAACTGCTAATTTTCAAAATCGGTGATTTTGAGAAATTTTCTTGGTTCCCTTGACGTGGTTTGACCCAGAGGTGATTTCTCTTCAACTCAGGAGTAAGCGTTGGACCGAAAATGGATATGAATAGGGTAGTAAAACTGTTCAACATTTATGAAGAATTGAAAATAAAATTGTGAAGACAGCTTTTTCAATGTTACGTGTGTATTTTTCAGCAAGTGGACTACTTCAACATATTCCTTTCAATACCTTTTAGGAATCAGAATAATTTAATTCCGATGAGTCGTATATTATTCGAAATAAAAATTAATTCTTACAAAGTCACTAAACTTGTATATTTCCCCATACTATCACTTTTTTAGAACCATTGCCCTTCAAACACTCTTTTTTCTGAGAACGTTTCTTTGTAATACTCATTCTACCAATAATCGTCCCGTCATTTATTTTTTTTGTGTCCTTTTAACCGTTGAACCGGCCCTGGCTCGTTTATAGCTCTTTATATGCATTTTGATACATAAACATGTATTAAATACCTGTATTGCATGTACTTGTAAGCATTTGTAGTCAATGGACGCACGCACTAATCAGCAGTGCACGGCACGCAGCGCCGCAACATTACCTTCTCATACTCGGCTTTGCGGCAAGTACAAAGAACGTGCTTGTTTGCAACGCACATTTTGTGGTGGGACGTGATATCAGTTCTGTGAGTGAGTATGTAATATGAGTGTGTAGGTATATGTATCAAAAAACCTCTATTCGCCGTTGCTTATTAGTTTCACATAGACGATACAAGCTTTCGCCTGTGCCGCCCGTATTCGTGCTGGTCAAAGGTCATGAAATGGAGAAAACGATGACATAAGCGAGTGTTTAGGGAATGGAGGCTTTTGGGCTTTCTAGCTTTTACACGTTTAGCCGGAAGCTAAAGTTGTATTAGCTAGAAACAACAGCTATTTAATAACAGCAAGTATGCTCATGTATTGCTATAAGGCAAACTTATTTTTGAAGATAGAATGTAATTGGACACTTTTCCGATTTAACGAATGAATTTGCACAATTAGGCGTAGTTAATTTTGAAAACAACAAGTAAGGAAGCGCCAAGCTCGGGTGCGACCTTTAAAGGGTATGAAAAAGTTTTTATCTTCATTTTGACGGATTTGGGTATAAATACTGGGATCTATGTATACATTTTTGGTATTTGAGCGATATGCGAGATGTGTTCAGTAAGCCTTGTACGAGGGAAGAGTACGCTCACTTTTTGAATTTTATCTAACTATGGACGGATGTTCCTCGCTACTGTTATACTGTACCAAATTAAACAGGCAGATGGACGCATAGCGAGTAAACTGAAACTTAATTTATCTCGTCATTGTGATCATTTATATATAGTTATCTCGATTAATGTTGCCTGATACAAACAACCGTAAAAAAGAGCGATATTTTGTGAGAGTATAAAATATAAAAAATTTAATTCCAACAACGTTTGTTAGGGAATATATAGGGTGATTTTTTAAGAGCTTGATAACTTTTTTTTAAAAAAAACGCATAAAATTTGCAAAATCTCATCGGTTCTTTATTTGAAACGTTAGATTGGTTCATGACATTTACTTTTTGAAGATAATTTCATTTAAATGTTGACCGCGGCTGCGTCTTAGGTGGTCCATTCGGAAAGTCCAATTTTGGGCAACTTTTTCGAGCATTTCGGCCGGAATAGCCCGAATTTCTTCGGAAATGTTGTCTTCCAAAGCTGGAATAGTTGCTGGCTTATTTCTGTAGACTTTAGACTTGACGTAGCCCCACAAAAAATAGTCTAAAGGCGTTAAATCGCATGATCTTGGTGGCCAACTTACGGGTCCATTTCTTGAGATGAATTGTTGTCCGAAGTTTTCCCTCAAAATGGCCATAGAATCGCGAGCTGTGTGGCATGTAGCGCCATCTTGTTGAAACCACATGTCAACCAAGTTCAGTTCTTCCATTTTTGGCAACAAAAAGTTTGTTAGCATCGAACGATAGCGATCGCCATTCACCGTAACGTTGCGTCCAACAGCATCTTTGAAAAAATACGGTCCAATGATTCCACCAGCGTACAAACCACACCAAACAGTGCATTTTTCGGGATGCATGGGCAGTTCTTGAACGGCTTCTGGTTGCTCTTCACCCCAAATGCGGCAATTTTGCTTATTTACGTAGCCATTCAACCAGAAATGAGTCTCATCGCTGAACAAAATTTGTCGATAAAACACATTTCGAACCGAACACTGATTTTGGTAATAAAATTCAATGATTTGCAAGCGTTGCTCGTTAGTAAGTCTATTCATGATGAAATGTCAAAGCATACTGAGCATCTTTCTCTTTGACACCATGTCTGAAATCCCACGTGATCTGTCAAATACTAATGCATGAAAATCCTAACCTCAAAAAAATCACCCGTTATGTTTTAATTATAATGCTGGTTAAATAATGTGATAATTTTTCTGATAAATATTTATATTGGTACTTGAACTCAGTTACTCTTGTAGAACCCGTCGAGGTGATTTAGTGACTGATGTCCAGACCATACTGAAACTATGGAGGGAACATTTCTCCAGCCTGCTGAGCTATTCAAATACGGCGGCGAAGAACTGATAAAGAGCATGCATCAGCTTCTTTGTAAAATATGGTCGGACGAAAGCATGCCCAACGTTTGGAATTTAAGTGCGCTATGCCCAATCAACAAAAAGGGAGACCCCACAATCTATGCCCACTGCTGTGGGATAAGTCTCCTGAACACATCGCATATAAGGTTCTGTCGATCGTATTGTGTGAAAGAATAAGATTTGGCCCGCTAAATCAGCAACTGATCAGATATCCATTATTACGCTAAATTTTGGAAAATATCCCTCGAAAGATTGTAAAGCTGCTGTTGACAGCACAAAAAGAAGTGCCTTTATGTCGCTATACCTGAATTTGTTATACGGTTGTGTAAAATGACGTCGAGCAATACCAAAAGCTCCGTCAGGATCTTCACTGATGACAGTCGTAACTTCGAAGTCGTAGATAATTTTAATCAGTATCAGCATCAACAACAAATCTACCCTCGAAATCCAACGCAGAATAACTCTTGCCAACAAGTGCTACTTCGGACTAAGTAGGCAATTGAGGAGTAAAGTGCCCTCTCGACGAACGAAGACCAAATTCTATAAGTCATTCATAATTCCCGTCCTACTATATGGTGCAAAGGTATGGACGATGACGACATTTGATAAGTTGACGTTACGAACTTCTGCGGAAGATTTTGATCCTTTTCGCATTGGCAACCGCTGTCGACACAGTGATGAGCTGTACGAGTCAAAAAACTTCACCTCTTAATAATTTGTATTGTAAATTACAATTAAGATGTAAAATGAACCATCAGTGAAATAATATTTCATATATAAATGGAGCGAATTTTAATTAATTTTTGTGTTTCGGAAGCATAAAATTAGTCATATCTCCTTTCACGGCACCCAGGCGTATGAGTGATATATTTTCATTATCAATTTCTTAAAAAACTATTTGAAAATATAATAATCTAAATAATATAAAAATTATTGCTTTCAGTTAGTAAGAAAAAAATATAGTAAGGGGTCATTAAGTGGAAAAGGTTAATGGAGTAGGAAGTAAGAGCAAAAGAGGGTAAAAACAAAGGAACTCCATTGCGTAAATACAAACTTTTAAGGACATTGAAAACTACATGTATATACTATACATGTGAAGAAACAACGAAAGGTGACGTCAACTACGTCACAAGTTATTTGTCGCAAACGAATATTTGCAGAGGAGTAGAAATATACTCAAATGCTGAACGGTGACATCAATGCTATTATGTGAATAAATACACATGCATATTTACTATTACTATGCTTTTATTTTTACTATATTATATAGTAACATGCGAGTAGTGCTTATAGTACAAACAAACCTAAGCGCTTGGCCTACTCGATTTTTCATTCAACACTTTGCTTTTCCGCTTACTACGCTTCTTCTTTGTTTGTGCCTTCAATATTGCATTCTGAGGCACGTCGCAGTGAGGAACCAACAGAAAGCACGCAGAAGCCGATACGGTATAAGCGTGTATATATATATGTGTAACTCAAACATATACAAACATGGTTATATATATATGTATATATATAACCATGGTTATATATATATGTATATATATAACCATGTAAGCATACCCATGTATTACACATTTGTAGTAAATCGCGCAAGAACAACTTGTATTCATTGGTACATTTACCCACGCATCTCGAAGCAAGTGAAACGTTAGTGCAAGTAATTCTCGTAACAAAGTTCATAGCATACAGAAGAAGTGTGTGAAGAAAGTACAATTCAACTTACTAAACAATTAAACATCTAATGAAATTGGTTTCTTTGGTATTTTTTCTAGATAAATGCTTGTTTCCTTTACCCCCGCAAAATAACACAGGGAATATTATACTAGGACTCATTCAATCACCGGTTGGTTTGTGTGGCACCAGCATCCTATAGTAGACCGATCTGAATAATATCTTCGGAAATTGTAGCTTTGCCTTGGATAACAATCTGTTGTCTTTCGTGAATATTTCTTTAAATAAAAAAAGGTTTTCACATAAGAAGTTTATTTTGATCGTTCAGTTTCTATGACAACTTTATGTTATAGTAGTCCGATATAGGTTTCGACAATTGAGCAGCTTTGTGTGGTAAAATTTCGGATAAATATCTCAAAAAAACAGAGGGACTAACACCATAGGACAGAAAAAGAGTTGTCAATGCGGAAAGGATCAAAGAACTTCCGCAGAACCTTTCTCTCGAAAACTCGTAACATTGACTCATCAGATGATGACATCGTCCATGCAGCAGGACGGGAATGATGAGTGTCTTGTAGGGTTTGGTCTTTGTTCGTCGAGAGGGGATTTTATTCTTCAATTGCCTACTCAGTCCGAGGTAGCACTTGTTGGCAAGAGTAATCCTGCGTTGGATTTCCAGGCTGGCATTGTTGGTGGTGTTTACGCTGGTTCCAAGATAGACGAAATTATCTACGACTTCAAAGTTATGTCTGTCAACAGTGACGTTTGAGCCTAGTCGCGAGTGCGACGACTGATTGTTTAATGACAGGAGATATTTCGCCTTGCCCTCGTTCACTACTAGACCCATATGCTTCGGTTTCTTGTCCAACTTGGAGAATGCAACACTAACAGCGCGGTTGTTACATTGATTTGATCGGTGTACGCCAGCAGTTGTACACTCCTTTTGAAGATTGTACTTTCTTTATTTAGCTCTGTAGTTTGTTTTATTTTCTCCTGCAATAGATTATAATAGTCACAGTCTAGTAGAGGGTCTCCTTGTCTGAAACCAGGGTTGGTATCGAACGGCTCTGAGAAGTTCTTCCCGATTGCGTTTGGAGATTTTGGTGTTGCTCAACGTCAGCTTACACAACAATATTAGTTTTGTGATTTCAGACAAAGCGGTATATAGGCAGTTCCTTTACGTGCTGTCGACGGCTTCTTTAAAATCGACTATTTGTCGCATGATAAAAATCTGGTCGATTGTAGATTTTTCAGGTCTAAAGCCATACAGAAAAGATCCAATCAGTTTGTTGACGGTGGGCTTCAGTCTTTCACACAGTACGCTCGATAGAACCTTATATGCGATGTTGAGGAGGCTTATCCCATGATAGTTGGTGGGGTCCCCCTTTTTGTGGATTGAGCAGAGTATCTGTCGAGTATATAAAGAATGGATTTAAAATAAATGGTTTTGAAAATTTTGGAGTTGTTACTCAATTGTAGTTGTTTTTCTTTACTGGTGTACTTAGTGTGCGATTTCAGGGTGTTTGAAGTTTCCTTCTCTATGTTCTTGGCCAACATAATACATCCTGTTCAACGTAAAATTAGAAATAATCATAATGATGATATTAGTGGAGTTACAGCTCGTTAAACAAGTAAGGTTATTTTAGGTATATTGTAGTTTAGCACAAAAGTCCTTTATAAGTAAATTTTGGTCTTTGATTATAATTAATAAATTTCGATATTTTCGTCAAAAGTGAGCCATATGCACTGAAACCCACATACTTGAAATCTTTAAATGGTATAGTCCGCTTTAAATGACTACCATATCTTTATCAAATTGTGAGTTAAATTCCATCTCCATTCATGTTTGAAATTTTGACTAAATGGTTAGGTAAAAAAAAAATTAATATATCGAAATTAAGAAGAAGTTGTGGCTCTAGTTAAAACTGTTCAGATAGTTTCTGAGATATGGAATTTTATCTCAAACTTTGGTAAAATAAAAACAAATTTAATACGCATATAAATTATTTAGTGTCTTTCATTCTTGCTTTTAATAATAACAATTTTTAATAACTTAATGAACTTTTTTGCTCCTACCTAAAAGCTTAGTGTGGCAATCAAGCCGCTTCTGTATGCCTAAAAGCAATCTCGCATTTGACTCTATCTAAAGTATAACTTCAGTAACGAGGTCTTAAAGTACGCTATGTTAGCTTATTAGTTAGTAATTTGTGACAAATGTACGCGCTACTCGCGCTAGCTCGTGCAATTTACAGATGATACTAATGAATTATTAAGTGGCACTTGCAAATGCTTTAAGCGCTGCGAGCTAAGCCAAAAGAAAGCAAAAATAAAGTCGCTTTTTTTTACAAAATAAAAACGAAAACACAGCCAATGTGTGTGTATGTAGATAAGTGTGTGGAGAAAAAGTGGAGTACGCAAAGAAAATTATGTATGTAAGAGTATTTACAAAAGCAAAAACACTTTTACGCAAAGTGGAATGACATCTCCACACTTGTATGGAGTTATTCATGTGGGCTTGTGTAGGAGCTGTGGTGTTATCAACACGCTTTAGGGGTATGACAGTTAAATAATATTTTGTTGTATTTAGCAAAAAGTGCGGAGTCTTCAATTCGTAACAGACAAATAAGTTAAACATTTTTTGTGAGAAATTTATGTATGTATGTCCACTAATCATGGATCTTATAAGTTTTAGGGCCCAACTTATCAAACAAATGCTTTGGTTAATCGGTGCATTGCGTTATCAAAACACGATATTAAGATTATATATATATATTTTTTTTGGTTTTATGATCAAATGTTTCCTTATTTTTTTAGGCCCTGTTTTTTCCAATAAAATTTTTAAAATTAGTATGGTCCTAGCGTGTTATGTGCCGTTTTGAATTGTTCCAGACTTCTACTATTATTTGAAAAGCGACAAAGGAATGAGGAAGCGAAGACATCTGTGGTACCTTCAGTCATCAGATGATGATAATTTTTTGACTTCCATCTACACATTAAGTGTAATAGTCATACCCCTACTCACACAGCGCAAAATATGAATGTTACTATATTTTGTATTCAAATGGTTGACTTTACATTTCCATACTCACATATCATAACACATGAATATACAAAATGTTGTCATATGTGTATTCAAACATAAATATATTTTGCATATATATATACATAAGCGTGCGTTTGTTTGTGTTGGCTCTTTTTCATTCATCGTTTTATTTTACACTTATACGTTCATTTCCCTTCTCTGGGTTCGCTTTTCAACGAGAGTAAAGCATTTTTCACATGCAACTCACACATACACATTTATACGAGTGTACACCACGCTTGCATTCTCGTTGACATTTACACTCGTGCATACACAAATAAAAAGTTCAAATACACTCTCGGGAAAATGAAAAAGCACAAAGTTTAAGCTTGCAAAGTTAAATATTATTAATTAATGTATTTCATTTCGCTAAGATACGAGTATGTGCAATGAGGTGTGACTTTCTATTTTTGGGCAGAATGGGGGAATTGAAAATAATTTTTGATGGCAGCTTTTAAATATTTATTTATAAATTTTAATCTCAACAACTAATTAAAGGAAAGTGGTCTTTAGATTTATTGTTTAATTTTGATGGAAATGACTGACTTTAAGGCTAATGACTTCTTCATTACAAATGGAAATTTATTGGCTGGAAATGTTCGTGTAAATAATTTATTTCAAAAATACTCACATTGCTACTACTTGTAAATATTACTTTCTCATTGTTCTCTCAATGAACCTATTGATTGATGCGATGTGTGGGAAGTCGCGCCGTCTTGTTGAAACCAAATTTCGCCGAGATAGTCGGTTATCATTACGTGATAATGCTCGTCATTGACGATTACGTTCTCACTGGCGTCGGTTTTGAAGCAATGTGGACCGATGATTAGACCACAGCTCTTGAATCTCTTCAGGTTGCCTCTCGTCCTTAATGCAGCCATTGAACAAAATTTGGTCGAAAACGTCGGATCTTCTTGGAATTTTTCAAAAGTGGTTTGCTTGGATTTGGGCACCGTTTGGTCAAAAGATGGCTTACTTTAAAGGAATGAGTATTGCAAAGTTTTAACCCGTTATGCCAATTTCTTTCTTAATTTGTTTATTGGAAAATGGAAGCATCGAGTTGAATTTAATATTGTGCTTTATGAGAAGTTGGCGTGGTTGTAGACCAATTTTACTCGTTTTCGAACTGTTAAATAAGAATGTGAGAATAACACTTCCATCGTTAGATTATAGCCCTATAAAGCCCTCTTATATCAACTCGGGTGTAAAATTGTTCGTCTCTGGGGTTACAGTTACAAATTCATCGTTGTTTTAACAGTTTTTAATTGTACCGTTATATAAAGAGTGAAATTTTTACAGTTTTGGTAAAATAGTTAAAGGGATTGGTCTGGAGTGAATTTGGCTATTGTAGGCTTAACGGTTTCTTTTTCTTCCTTCCCATTTACTACTATATATTTTGCAGGCTCGCGAAGTTGCAACATATTATGCGATTTTAAGTTCACGTCCTCTGGGGTTTTCCGATGTAGCTACATTTGGAGAGTTTATTTAGATCACATACATATTAGAAGCGTCTGTTGCTGCTCAGATCAAAAACCTTATAAACCCTATACTTCTCACCAACTATGGTTTTCTTTGTCAATATAACAGCACGGTTGTCTTAATCTTTATTTGCAAAAGACGGAATAATAACTTTAAATATT
The DNA here is from genome assembly GCF_023373825.1 of Bactrocera dorsalis. Lineage (NCBI taxonomy): Eukaryota > Metazoa > Arthropoda > Insecta > Diptera > Tephritidae > Bactrocera > Bactrocera dorsalis. The sequence goes on along the minus strand of NC_064304.1, from coordinate 41,124,953 downwards.
TTTTTCAATGTTCATAGTGAGTTTTCATTACAAATTTTGAGTTGCTATTTTGAGCTTTAAATATGTACATATATTGCCTAAATCTCATTATACAACATGGATTAAGGAGAACTTGAACTAACTTTGACATCCAATCCAGCCAATTATGGTCTATATTATATTATATTAAAATGTTCAAGATAGTTGATGCAAAATAATTCCGTGAGAATCACAAAAAATGCTGGCTAAGAACTTGACGATCGACTTTTTTTGCGGGCGCTTTGAACGACTCTCACAGGGCTCCAACAAATCAAAGGACTGTCTGCCTGAATGCAGATGTGTAGTGGCATGTCATTCATGCATCACTTGATTTTTTTTATTAAACTTTATTATTATTTATTGAATCTACCCTACTTAAGGGCCTAACGAAAATTTTGCGAATCTTAAATTACTGGCTTAATTTACCGCCTACATGGATGACTATTTTTTTAACTGGGCCTGAAATATATTACGTCTGGGCTGGTAAGTCGTTTCTACGTAATCTTGAGCTCCTGTTCACATGAAATAACGATCTTGTAAGTTGATTTGGGTGAACCAAAAGTTTCAATGCACATTTCGCGCTTCGGTTTTCAGAAGTGATCCTATGTACTTGCTCGATTGTTCCATGCTTTTCCCTGAAGCCAAATTGGTGAGATGGTATTATGTTGTGGGTTTGAAGATGTGGCTTAATGCGGAGCATAAGAAGTCTTTCAAATAATTTCAACATGTACGATAGCAAGCTGATTGGCCTAGAGGAGGATGGCTGCGTTTTGTCCTCTCCAGGCTTAGGTATTATCACTATACTTGACTTTTTCCATTGGTGACGAAAGTGAGCTTGTTTTGTGATTGCATTGAAAAACATACAGAAGTAGATTATAGCACAGTTTCTTATATTCAATATTCATCACTTGAATTAATGTTGCATATTTCTATGAGTATTTAGATTTCTTTTTTGTTGTTGTGTCATACTTGAAAAAAAAAAATTGAGAAATGCTGATGAGTTAACGTCTTTTCAATCGGATATAAACCCAGTCTCCTTGCAGTTAGGTACACACATCTATTATGTATTTCACGTTCTACGCCTCAATATTCATAATGAGCTTCAGCAACTTTCTATATTTTAATGGGTAGTCTACCCTCAGTAGCTGCCAATCATAAATTATATCTAGAATTAGGTTTCTTAACAGATGGTATATGACAGAAGGAATTGGTGTGTCAATTTAAGCTTAATTATAGAGGTCATTGACTTACCGAACTGCTCTCGCACTTGGAGCAACATTAATATCGTGTATTTCACATATGATTTCAGCGCACTCGCGTATTTTTATTTAATCTATTTTGTGTCATCGCTGCCACTGACAAATACCAGAGAGCTGATAGATATTCCAGCGTTTTAACGTGAACACACAGTCCTACAGGAGCGTATCGGGAGTTGATATATGGTTGCATACGGTGATGACATACGGACAGGTAATTCAAAAAAAAATATGTACAGTAGGGTAAGCCGAAAACTAAAGGTGTTCTACAAGAACTGTCGGGCTATACCTAAATGAAGAGGGAGTCGGTGGATAAAATAGACCACATATCCTAACTCTATATCTGCGATACATTTTTAAGTCAGACTATAGAAGGGAGTATAGCGCAGGGGAACCCGATCCACCAGTGGAGCTTTCAACGTCTACACAGACGGATCAAACATGACTGATAGGGTGGCACCTGGATATATTGTGAGAAGCTAGATCTGAGGGGACCCTTCAAGCAGACGGGATACTGCAGCCTCTTCCAGATGGAAGTGCCTGCGGTCAGCTGAGATAGCCAATCGCGCAAGACACTATATTAAGAATATCAATATATACCTCGATAGCTACGTGGCAATTGAAGCACCAATCTCACATCGCATTCCGTCAGAGAACGTTCTTTCAAGCAGGGAGGAAGTTGATATAATGGCTGACTGTCGGAAAGCGGCTGTTCGTCCCCTTGGCTATCGAACTACTACAGGATATTCGCTAGTCGCTAAAAACGATATACAATGGAATTTCCGAAAGGGCTGGCAGATGGATAGATAAAGGTATGTAGGATCGCTGTGATTACGTGAAATGGAACAGAAAGGAAAAACGCATGATGTTTACTCCTACTGTCTGGAAAAACTTGCAAGACGTTTGTTGGCCTAGTCAGGAGGTCCCAACTTACTGGCATCTCATGCGAGCCGTATGGATATTTTTAACGGTGACACATATAGAAAGTGCAGCAAAGTAGGCATGAGAAAGACGCGGGACACCTCTTTTGCTTACGTCCGACCTTATCTAGAACACGGCTTATATATCTATGAACTTCGCAGTTTAAAGTATTGGAATTAAATATCAAGTTTCAATTATACATATTTACAAACCTTGAAAAGTGAAATGTGTTGGTCTCTGTGGAACGACTAATTTTTTAACCCACAAGTTCGATATTATTTTGTTTTTGACTCACCCTAATATGTACATAAACACGTATGTGTGATGTGTGTAACTTATATGACCACATGATGAGCCGGGTGTGGGTCGCTGTGAAGGGCAAAAGCAAATGTCAGCAGGGAGCATTGTCCCGTATTCCGCTTCTTTGTCACGTACGTCCTTTTGAAAGTTGAAAGGAATTCTTAGAGCTCAAGCCAAACGAATGCTTCAGAAGAATTCCCACTTGAGAATGTGGAAAGTCGAAAAATATACGAACTTACAAACACGAATGCCCGAGCACGCCAGAGAACGTATTTTGTGTGTTTGTATGATTCGTGAATGATTTAAACTAACGGTGCATGCACACAGGTGTGCGCTGCTGCAAGCGCGTTGCACCGTTATTGCGCGCCGCAGCGCCATTTGCCCACGTGAATTCGCCTCATGCAACGCGCCTGTGTCTCTTCACGTGGAGCTTCTTCATTCTTGCAACACGGAGTTATGCGCATGCTGTCGGAATTGTTTGCGCTGCACACCGCCAAATGTCACAGCGAGTGTGTTCGTGTGGCTGTGTGTGTGCGCGCGTTTGCTTACCCGCTGATTGCCTACTTTGGCGCGAAGATTTCGCTGGCATTTTTCATGCAGCTTCGCGCTCACTGTTGACAACTCTTTGGCGAATAACCGTTATTGTGGCACGCACAAGCGCGCACCACAAGTTGAAGTGATCCGCGGCTGCTGTTGCTGCCACCAACACCGACAATGTTTGCTCATAAGTTGTGGTAGGTAAATAAAACCGACACACACACTCACGCCGAGGCATTTGCACACTTGAACTTTTGCAATTTATGCAGTCCGTGTGCTTATTGCTTTTGTTTTTGTTTTTAACGCGCCTGTGTGCGTACAGTCATGTGCAGTAAAATGTTGTGTTTTTGTTGTTGCTTCGCAACTTAAGGCGCCACTTGGACAACTTGGCGCTTCTTTATCTTATTATCATCGTTGGTGTTGTTGTTGATGTTGTTGTAGCTGCATACACTACTCGTGCAACTTGAAGAGCGCCTAGTCATTTTATCCTTAAAACATTTTTCGCTTCGTTTGTCTTTTAAAATTGAAGTGGCTTTATTAGCTTCATGGAAATTAACTTGCACATAATACCTACACAGCTGCATACATACAAGTATATTTAACAAACACACACGCACACATACGCGGATTCTTATTAGCAACGTTGTTGAAACGCACCTATGGAAGTGGCTTCGTACGCCGTGAAATGACTTTCCTTCGTTCAAATTGCGAAAACTTGTGGGAATTTGTACAAATGTTCACACAGATACATCTGTATACATATACATATGTATATATATGTATATTCATGTATACATTCATATATGTATGTGTATATATATCGTGGAAGCGCTTTATCGTATTTTCTTTTCAAAGTTGCAAGTTGTTATGTTAATGCATGTTCCTAAGCCCTGTTCATATGTGTGTATATACTCAGGTCTTAATTATACAAGTTTAAATTATTGAAATGAAATATTTTTAACATTACATGTTAATGCTTAACATGTTAGTTCACTTAGTTTCAAGGGTATATTTAGCTGTCCAAAATATCTAATGTAAAATTAAATTTATTTTATCATTTTTTTCACAAAAAATGTCTTTACGAGATCTCACATACATTAAATCAAGGGTTGCTAAAAGACAGCAGCCAACAGACGCGAAACTAATAGCATATGCAGACGATTTTATAATATTAACAGTGGCTGAATAACTAGATGATCTCAGAAACAAATGCAATGAGACTCAAATGGGCGAAGCTAAGTATTCTTTTTTGAGTTTCGAGCTGGCAGAGCACAAAACAGAAAGTTTGCTCCAAGGCACCAGGAAGAAGGAAGAACCTATAGTGCCCACTATAAGGGAGTGAGAGATTACTTCACAGTGACACCAGAGAAATGTGGGCTTAAATTCAAGGAGCACAGGGCGTACTCGTCAGAAAATGCAAGCAAAATATATAACGCCTTTATCAAGAATGATGGCAAGCGGAGGCTGTGTGCTTTAAAGCCGGTGATTTCTAATCGCAAAAGTAGCGAGCTCTATAACATTGTAAGCGGCTCCAATATGGATCCAGGCTAAAACACTTGAAAGGTGAATTTTTAATTTAAATTTCGAGTGTTTTTCGAAATTAAAAGTAGTGCGAGAAGGCACCATCTCATACTGCAATGCTTTTTCGTGATCATTTCGGCACATTTTCAACTAATATGGTGCCACAACCACCGCATTCGCCTCATGTACCTGACCACTCCGAGATCACAGTTTTGACTCAATTGAGGATATAAAAGCAGAATCGAAGAAGGCTATGATGGCCATCACGACGGAAGATTTTTCCAAGTGTATTGCAGCGGGAGGGAATTATTTTGAAGGATAAGAAATTGACAAAATTCACCTTTCACTTTGATCACTTTCTAAAATACGAACAATTGGGTTTTTCCGGGCTATATAAATCAAACACATATGTGGGCCCCAACAGAAAATGGGGCTGGCTCGCGCGAGTCGCTGATGAGACTAGATTCAGATACCAGAATGACTGGTATCCATAAGACAGGCGATGGAAAGGCTGATAAGCTGTAACCTCGATAAAGAATTTGGACATCGAAATATCTAAGGTCCAATGAAGTTGGAGTTAAATTAAAGGGCGAGCATAAGATCCAAATAAATATAAGAGTCTTGTTATGGCCAGGCCAAGTTTTCCAAGTTTGATTGGTTCGCCTTAGTACTTTGTGTGATATGTTTTCAAAGCGAACATCTAGCGTGATAATTCTCATATAATTCTCAAACATATTTTTTTCATATTGCGATAGTGTGTGCATTTAAAGAAGACGCTATGCTAAAATTATAAATTAATATTTAAAATATTGTTTACGTTAAAGCTTTCTAAAGTGTAATCGCTCAGCTCAATCAGCTCAATAAGTTTTTCTCAAAACCATACTTTTTTAATTGGCTGTATTTGTAATTCAAAAATAAATTATCTGATCGCTTTAAACTCTTTCTGTTCCTTCCGTTCGTTCGTCTCTCCGTGCAAGCTGTAATTTGGGTAAAATTGAGGTCTTGATCAAATTTGGTATGCAGTTTCCTTTGGTTGGTGGTATTTTTCTCACATTTTTATATCACAATGCGAAATTGAATTTAAATTCCATTCGATGCTTTCACTTTCCTGTGTACAAATCAATAAGCAATCATTATAACGGGATAAAATTGTTCAGAATAATAAAATTAGAATATGCTGTGTTATAAGCAAAGATTATCCAACCCGAGCAATACTGTTCAAGCTTCTAGGAACCAAATATGTGGACCCCAGTCTCCATTATTGACTTTTGACCGCATATATCGGTCAATATGTTCGGTTACACCCGAACTTCTCACTTCTTTACTTGATTATTTTTAACGTCCTTTTTTTGGATGTAATATTAAACAACAAAACGGATAATGTTTGCTTAGATTTATAGAAACTTCTAAAGCAATGCATTCCATCATCATGACCTTTTTGGTTTACATAAGCACTTTAACGGGTTTTCCAATATGATCGCTACCAATCCGTAGTTTTTTCGAGATGCTCTGGAGACTTGTGGAATGTACTTTCACAGAATATTCCAAACCGTTTTTGCTTTATTGAAAAGAACTTTTGTAACGCTATTTTTGAAAAACCTGCTCAGAAAGTAGAGGCCACTGACTCTGAATTTCGGTAGTAAATTGTAATAATTTCAACTGCTTGTTGGATCGTATAGCTTTTTATGATGAAACAGCAAACCTTAGTGAAGAGAAAGAGAGTCAAAAGAACGGGAAAAAATATTGCGTCGTTTGCTGTTCCTATTGGTCTACTTTTGTAGTGCCCTATTGAAAACGCTGTTATATGCATATATACGTGTCTACATGTATATGTACATATATATATACATTTGTATTGGTTGAGGTCAGTTTATCATTTATCATATTATTGAAAACCAAATGCTAAGGCACTGACAGAAAAAAAGGTTTCTTAGAAATGCATGAGCAAAACTGAAAAACCTGATATTTAGCCAATATATAGAGTTGTGTGGAATTATGAGATTTTTTCATTATTTATGATAAAGAAATAGCAACATTCTTATGTTTTTATGCGTAAGTTTCAAAATTATAAAATTATTTTAAATTTATTAAAGAAGGTATGGGTTATATGTACTATGTTCTTTCATAAGCCTCAATAAATCTCAATTGAAGATTTTAAAACTTCAGGTTGATTTAACATTGGCAAATCGAAGTCAACTTTTAGCTTAACCAAATGAAGTGATCTTACATCTTAAATTGGGTAGGCGAAAAAGTCTTTTCGTATTTTGCCAATAGATGTCGTTGCAGTCGTATATCTCCAGTGCTAAAAATTACATTTAGTCATACCATATAATATTGGAAAAGAGAGATTTTAAGCTTTATTTAACCAAAGAAAAATTTAATTCGAGAAAGTAGAAAAAAAGTTGCAGTTGTTCAAAAATGAGTGAAAACAATGTAGAAATTCGCTATATTTGAAATTTTTGTATAAAAAAAGGGAAGAGTGCCACGCAAGCCACCAATAAAATTTATGAAGTTTACAGCGACGAAGATATAGAAAAGAGAGTATTTTATTATTTTATATACAGTATATATTTGTGCAACATTGTAATTTGTTTTGCCATTATTTATCTGAAATACATAGCAATCCATATATGTATGTATACAATATGTAATGATCGAAAGTGGCTATGAAAGGGTTTCTAGAGCAAACATTAAAAAATGACTGCAACCTTAAAAATGATCTGATATTTACCAAAACACACTAGATTTCTCTGGCACACAAACTTTTCTGAAAAGAATATATTTATTATACATTTTTACACTAAATTAGTATTACTTGGATAAGTAAAAATAGAATCGTATACCTTCTTCGGAAAATAAAAATATGCTCGCAAAATATTCACAATATACAGTATTTAAGGACGATGAAAAAACACTTACGATAATTAACAACTTCAGAAATTTAGTTATTATTTTATGGACCAGCTGTATACAGTGCTTTGAAGAATTCTCTTCAAAATCATAGGTATTATCGAAGATGTTCCCATTACGGTTGCTATGGTTTCACCAACAACAAATCTTGGGATGCTTACAAACACAAGAGTAGCAACAAAAATGAGAAGAAGTTAAATAAGTGTCACAGTCTTAAATAACGGTAACATCTGTTAATTGCTTTTCGTTCATCTGGACAGCAATGGTAAAGCTTTTCTGAGAAAGCGACTTTGTGTTGCGCATACGCAGGGACGCCTACATACACAAGTATACGAGCATCACTTTGTGTTCGTGCGACGTCAGATATTAGACGAAGAATGATAGAAAAGCGATTGCTATATGCGACCAACGATGACGTCAGAAAAGGTAGAATGGGAAGAAGCACATAGAAAAAGTGACAAACGGAAACACTTTTGTATACTCGTAAAATAAAATTAAAACTGATATTTTCCTAGAATTACTAGGATATTTCTTTCAAAAGATATTTGGTTATTAAAATAAAAATTAAATTTACATAGTAATTACATAAATTATTAATTTAAATAATAAAATATCATCAGATTTGTAATAAATTAAAAATAAATAAAATTATCATACACATTTTTTCATAATTATTTTTCGTATTGTTTTCATTTATATTTTTTCATAAATTCAGTTTTTTTCATTTAATAAAGTCGTTCTTCCTTCCCACTGTTTGGTGCCAGATTCTAAGTATAGCCAGGTCTTTCTCCATCTGATCTTTCCAACGGAGTGGAAGGCTTCCTTTTCCTCTGCTTCCCCCGGCAGGTACTGCGTTGAATACTCTCAGAGCTGAAGTATTTTCATCGGACGATATGATCTAGCCAGCGTAGCCGCTGTCTCTTAATTCGCTGAACTATGTCAATGGATTATATCTCGTACAGCTCATCATTCTATCGCCGTTGCCAATACGCAAAGGACCATAAATCTTCCGCTTTCTCTCGAAAATTCGTAACGCCGGCTCATCAGACGTTGTCATCGTCCTTGCCCTGCATCATATAGCAGGTGATTACTGTCTTGTACAGTTATGTCTTTGTTCGCCGAAGCGCGGTTGTTGAGGTCAATGATATCAATATCATCGGCATACGCCAGTGGCTTTACACTTTTATACTTGTAGAAGAATGTATTGTCTCTATTCAGATCTGCAGCTCGAATTATAAGTAGCAGATCGAAGTGGCGTGTCTTGTCTGACAGCTCGTTTGGTATCGAAAGGTTCTTTCCGTTCCTGATGAACCTTTTGGTATTATATTTGCAGGAATACCAAATTCAGACAAAACGGTATAAGGGCAGCTCCTTTTCGTGCTATCAAAAGCAGCTTTAAAATCGACGAAGAGCTGCTGTTTGTCGATCGTCTTTTTATGAAGCTTTTCTGCTGCTTTGTTATTCTTCATAATTTCTTCATGATCGAGAGCACCGAGTTGTTAATGAGTGCTTTCAGAGAGCAGGAGTGCAAGTCGAGTAGAAAATAGTACGGCTGTCTGTTGTAATTGCAGCTTCTCAACGTCGAACCTTCCTTGTGTTTGTTGATGAGCGGTTTTTGCTGCACAGAGGCGGGTGTGTATCTTCGCTGCAAACAGACAAGGATTCGAGTCAATGTTAGGACCTCGAAACGTAAGCGCACCTAAACACTGGAAACGTTTCTTTCGTCTGTCACAACATGATGGATCTGGTTGATGGCTTTTCGGTCTAGAGACATCCAGTTATCCTGAAAGAATTTTCTATGCTGGATTCTAGTACTGCAGATAACAATATTTGGGCCCCGCGTAGTCGATCAGCCTCAACCCATTTGGGGATGTTTCCTCGTGGAGACTGAATTTGCCGACTGCTACGCCAAGTCTACCTTTTTTGCCCACCCTGGCGTTAAAACACGGTTTTGTCATCGTGGCGGCGCAGCTCCCATAAGTGCGCTCCAAGCCCTCATTCAAGGTACCTTTGGTCACATCGTCTTTCTCTTCTGTCGTGACGTTGGCGCCAATCAGCGATATGTTGCAGAACTTCACTTTGATACGGATTGTGGCTAGTCGTTCACTCACTGCGCTGAATGCCAGGACTTGGCGACAGAGTCTCTCTCCCACCACAAATCCCATACCAAACTTGCCGCTGCAGAAAATGCCACAAGGAGCTAATCGTCTCAGTGCTTGTTCCGTTCATCGCCCTTCTTGGACGGGCAGCGGCACTTTCCCACAGCCCTTGAATTTTCGGGATCTTTAATATTATTAATAATTTCATAAAATTCTATCCAGTTATGCAATTAGGTATCCAAGAAATGTTACATCTCTCAAAAATTCCATTCGACTTTTTCAACTCATAAATTTAAGAAAATACCTAAGTTCAAAACAATGATTTTACACTTACACTGTTTTAGTTTCCACAATATATGTAATGAGATGGAAAAGGAAATCGAATCTATGGCTAACGAGTTCAAAACTTGAACTCGCCAAACAAAAAACAGAAAATGCCTAATATTGAAAGACATGCGAGTAACATTACAACACAATCAGCGCTGAAATAACTTGGTGTGATGATAGACGCGAGTCTTAGCTATAAAGTCGATATTGAGAAAGTGTGTGAAAAAGCCGCGCCTGTAAAAGCAGTTTTGACCAAGAAAAGTCAAACAACAAAGAATATTGAGTAAAAGACTAGAGCTAATAGACTAAGCTGACTCTACGATGAAATGCTTAGCGGCGGTCCGCCAGGGTCTTTCCCCAAAACTACAGCTAACGGAGTAAAGGTTTTAGTGCGCAGGAGAACTGTTTCCGATCTGATATATTGTTTTGTTTTTGTATTGTTTTTTGTAAATTTACGCGCAAAAGTGGCATAACCTTTGTACACATTAGTAACAAAAAATGATTTTATTTGCGCTGAAACAAATAGTAACTGATAAATTCAAACAATTTCATATTTTCTAGGATGACACTCACACAGTGTCTACGAACGGAAAAATTTGCAATAGAAATTATTAATGTGGGCTACAAATTGCCACAAATTGCTTTCCCTTTAGCGTTTCATTTCGATTTTGTTGGCAAAACACAATGTATCTCATTGTGCTCAGTCATTTGTCTAACTCAAGCTGACCTTTGCCTTCTACTGTGCGTAGGTGTGTGTATGCATTTGTATGAATGTGTGAAATGTATGAATGGGTTTGTATGGAACACTAAATGTTGCACGAGTGAAATGCATAAATTGCAAAGATAAAGTGCAAAACATTTAATAACTGTCCATATAGCATACAAAATATTTATTTATGGATGCAAATGCGGTGCAAAACGGTATTTATGTGTGTGTATATGTGTGTAAAGGGAACAAATATGTACAAGCACAACATTATTGTAAATTTGCATAATCTGCATACACTTTGATATGTGTGGTTGTAAATGTGCACTGACTGACTCAGTTATGTATTCCTGCAAGCACTTAACATATTTACTACATTAAGGTGGGCCTTGAAAATTTTCAAGTGCGCGATTTGCACAATCGTACTTCATATTCAAAATTCCAAGCTTAGAACTTATTTTCAAATTAAAGGGCACATCTAGACAACCTGGAAAATATAAACATTTTGAATATTTAAAAAAACTGTTGCATCAATCGTTTTAAAATTTTAGAAGAATATATAAAAAGATTTAAAGAATGAATAGTAACAAGTAAGGAAGGTTAAGTTCGAGTGCAACCGAACATTTTATGCTCTTGCAACTTTCAGGTATCAAAGCAACGGAAATACCTTAAGATGTAAAACGTCAACTTAAGGATCGAAATCCAAGCAATTTTATATACATGTACTTACTATACATTCATATATAACGCATATGCTGACAGACACATAAGAGTTGTTAGAAAAACGAATATAGTTTTATGTAGTATATGGATGTTGGGGTTAGTAACGACCCGATGTTTTTCTCAATACCACATACTGTTAACATGTGACATCTGAGACATACTAAAAAACTAATCATATAGAGTAAGGCCAGTCGGATGCTCGAAAATCCTGATATTAGTTATATGGGATGTAAGTCAAGTTTTCGCTCAAATGTATTTATTTTTAGCACAAAAATGCACTGTTATGAGTAAAACACGCTCTCATTTCATTGGGGTAACTCATATATTAACCGATATTTGCGGTACAAAGTCACCCGGAAGTTCGATTATCTTTATATTAGATATGTATATGGGGACTAAGGGAAGTATTGGTCTGATTCAACCCATTTTTGACACACAGACATACCATTGTCAGAGAAGTACTATCCTTGAATTTCAATTATATATCTCAGACATTGACCGATATTTTCTAATAAAAGTCAACTTTTGCAACAAATAGCTACCAGACCCAATTTATCCAAAAACTGGCCTAGAATAAGGCTGCAGAGGAATCTAAATAAGCACGGCAATTGTGCTTGCGATGTTGCCATAAAAATTAATATGGATAAAGCCACATTTATCTTCAGTTGTCTTGTAATTTTTGTTCAGCATAGGCATTTCATCATGAAAAGGCTAATGCTTAAACAACGCTTACAAATTGTTCAACTTTATTTCGAAAATTCACGTCGAAAGAACGTTATGGTCAGCCATCTTGAGATCTCAGCTGGGTACCCGAAGACCGTGGAGGGTCGATTCGGCGCCGTTCGCAGCAACCAGAACGCGTGTTGTTTCTTTAAAAAAGTAAGTAACCTTGCAACGGATCAGCCTTTGCAAACTACATATGCATGTACGAGTATGTGTATACTATAGCGAATCGATGTGTTTTCTATAAAATAACGTAGCCGGAAAATGTCATACGGATCATTCTGAACAGCATGAATCTAAAACCGTTTTCGAGTATTAAAATTTTATACATTGCTGCTTTTTGAGATTCTACTGTTAATTTTTCGTAATTGGCCATATCGGAGAACTATATTACTCAGCATCCATACAATCGATTATTCAGGTATTTTAAATTCGATTGTCTGTCTTTAATTAAAAAGCTAAGTGATTGTAGTTATGCAGATAATACATACAAGTTCAATAATAATACATACCACTTAGCAATGTCAGTGAAAACAAGTAAGGAAGGGCTAAGTTCGGGTGCCACCGAACATTTTATACTCTCGCATGATAAAGTGATAATCGAGATTTCATTATCCGTCATTTACATATTTTTTATTTTGCTGTAAAATTAATTAGAATTAAATTCTGAGAGATTTACCGATATTTTCGATGAAAAATTAGGTTAGGTTAGGTTAGGCACTGAGTTCTTCGTGTTCGATATCAGTGACCTTGAAAAGTTATAGTCCGTTCACGACAATTTTGCCACAAGGGATACCTCCGCTCAAATACCGTGTTTGTGTAAAGTTTTATTCCGCTATCATCATTGGTTCCTAACGTATATATTACACAGAGAAGGCATTAGATAGAATTCAAAATAGCGTTATATTGGAAGAAGGCGTGGTTGTGAACCGATTTCACCCATATTTCGTACATGTCATCAGGGTATTAAGAAAATATTATATACCGAACTTCATTGAAATCGGTGGAGTAGTTCCTGAGATATGGTTTTTGGTCCATAAGTGGGCGACGCCACGCCCATTTTCAATTTAAAAAAAAAAAGCCTCGGTGCAGCTTCGTTCTGCCATTTCTTCCGTAAAATTTAGTGTTTCGGACGTTTTTTGTTAGTCGGTTAACGCACTTTTAGTGATTTTCAACATAACCTTTGTATGGGAGGTGGGCGTGGTTATTATCCAATTTCTTCCATGTTTGAACTGTATATGGAAATGCCTTAAGGAAATGACTCTATAGAGTTTGGGTGACATAGCTAAAGTAGTTTCCGAGGTACGTACAAGAAACTTAGTAGGGGGCGGGGCCACGCCCACTTTTCCAAAAAAAATAAGCTAAGAAATTTTGATAAATCGAAATATTCATTTAAAAGTTTAGTATGACTTTTTGGAAGATATCACCAGTCATAATATTTATAAAAACGATCATTTTTAATTCAATCCTCTTTAATATTATAATTTTCTATTATATACCCAAAAACGATTAAATTTTAGTGGTCTGTGTTTATTCTTAATTTTACTTCCAAAAGTGGACAAAAATCGAAATGAACTTTTTGAAAAACTATTCTAAAAAGATTTCTTAATCATTTAAGAACCATCCTAGTTTGCATACATGTCCGAGCCATGCACTCTCGTTGTGCTTTAATCCGTGCCTCAAGGCTTATGCATCACAAAAGTAGTCGCTTCCCTGTTCCTGCAACTAAACGCTCACTGTTTGTGGCTGAAATCGAATATTGTTGATGTTGTTGCCACTAACAACAGACAATAAAGTAAGTACGTAAGTAACCACACAGCGCAATGATTAGTGTTGTTTTTTCCATACTTTTCTTTCTATACTCGCACATGCAGGATATACGATATTATTGATGTTTCCCCGCAATTTTCCAGTTCCATTGAGTAGTTTAAGCAGATTAAAAACAACGGTACATAATTATCTGCAACAAGGCGCGGCCTGTGGCGCACATCAAAGTCGATAAGGTGACGTTGCCGCGGCGTTGACAATGACACTCTGGCGACACTGGCTGCTCATATATGTTCAACTTGTCGCATACATACACACAAAGTGGCACAATAACAACATAATGTAGTAGAATAACGGCAAGGTCCAACCGGGCGGCGTGTAAGGAGTAGAGTTTTCGCCTTGGCTTTGTCCTACGATTTTATTGCTTTATTGTGCTTCTTGCTTCCTTGTTTTTGTCTGCTTCTGTCCATTTAATTTGTTGTTGTTTTTGTTTTAAATAGTGCGCCGTTGCTTCAGGTGCGTAATTAAATGCAATTGCGGGCGGTGTAATTGCCGAGCGAGCGAGCGAGGAACGTGACAGTGAAGCGAAAAATAATTTACTGAGTGGATATTTTAATTGCAGAAGATGCTGGATAATCAAATTTATTGCAGTGTAATGGCATGAGCTGAGTGCATGTTGATCGCTTGATACGTCCTGCAGGCGATCTGTATAGTGATGGGCTGAAAAGTTTTCAATTTTCACGATTTTGTCGAATAATGAATGAAGATTTCAACTGTGTGGGAGGTAATCAGAAAAATCCCAAGCGTGCGAATTTTGAGGATGTTGAAGATAAATAGACGATCAAATGACTTACATACATACAGTACATATACCCATTGGACCCATTTGCCGTAGATCTACGGCAAATGGGTCCAACCATTCTTTTCGAGTACGGAGCCATAAATAATTTCTAAGATTTTCTAAGCTAG